>NC_051394.1:34100554-34133054 GCF_015228065.2 Penaeus monodon
TGTGTGCACCATTGATGGCCTTTCTGAAGAGGCCTTGGACTTGATGGGCTTCAGAGACCTTACTTTGAGAGGAGGAGTCTCCTCAATAGACCCCTCACTCCTACTCTGTTTCTGGTGGAACTCACCAGACGCAGTTTCAGCAATTGAGAACTGAGGTTTAAAAGTAGTGTGTGGTGTAAGAAGTTTTTGGATGGCAAGGGATGGCTGGAAGGAGGATGGGCTAGAACCGAAACAAAGGACTTACTAGCCAGGTAACGTCACTTTGCCACTGGAAACGTTGCTTTGCCTCTGGAAAACTAACTTTCTCCTTGCTCCTTATTACCAATACTTCTTTTTCAAATTTGTACCTTTTACATTGCTTTGAAGAAGCTTGTCCATTTTCCTTAAAACGGCAAGAGTTGGCTCCATGCCCATAACCCTGGCAGTGGAAGCACCGTATAGGGTTGGGTATGGCTTTACCTTGAGGTGGTACCATGCCAATTTAACTGATTCCGGAAGGACTGAAGTTTCAAAAGTTAGAAGGAGAGCTGCTGTCAACTGTTCCTAACCATCAACTTTCTTCTTAAAACGTTTTACTGCCACTACATTATAATTCTTTAGTTCCTCTAACAGTTTCTCAGAAAACCTCATCAGGTCTGGGGAAAAGACAATTCCCTTACACTGATTGAGTGTTTTGTGAGAACATGAAACTTGAGCCCCAGGAATGTTGCATATTGCAAACAGACGGTCACTCTCTTCTGGGCTCAAAACCTCCCAACAGCCACAGGGGTAGTGAGGAAATATACCCAGCCACTATTACAGTACTGATGGCAGTCGCAGGACCTATGCGCTACCGAAAGAACAGTGCCTGCTTGACCCGGGCCATATTTGACCAGGTGATTGACTTGACTGGGCCTTGATCAAGCCACCCATCAAACCAGAATAAAGGACCAAAGAGGTGTGTTGCTAGCTGCAGGGTGGAGCGTGCAGCATCGCTTCACCTCCAGGATTCTTCTCTACACACGTGGTAGAGTTCTCCATGGCCCAAGATGGAATGAACCGGGGGTGGGTGCACCATCCCTCTCGTAGGTCTTGTTGCATCAGGAAGCCATTTTGTCACATCTCTGACTGGTGACCCCTCCAGTATGGGTATCCCTATGGTCCAGCTCATCAGATCATTGGGTCCTGAAGCCCCCCCACCGCAGCAAGGCGGCTCCCGTTAGGGTGGGGGGGGGGTTATTGAGGACGTTCCTAAAGTAAACCCCCCTATCGGGAGCTGCCTTGCGGCAGTGGGGGGAGGGGGCTTGAGGTCCCAATGATCTGGGGAGCCAGACCAGAGGTCTACCCATACTGGAGGGGCCACCAGTGAGGGATGAGACAAAATGGCTTCCTCAAGGCCTATGAGAGGGGATGGTGCACCCACCCTTGGTTCATTCCATCTTGGACCAGAGAGAACTCTCCCACGTGTGTTTGCTGTGCAAACAGGAGTCCTGGATGTTGAGCAATGCTGCACATTGTGCCCTGTAGCTTGCAACACACCTCTATGATCTTCTATTCTGGTTAGACACATAGCTTGATCAAGGCCCGGTCAAATCAGGCAGCTGGTCAATTACCCCACAGCAAGATGGTAGCCTGATAGTTGAGGTTTCCTCACCAGACGAGAGTGACCATCTGTGTGCAATATGCAACATTCCAGGGACTCAAATCTCATGTTCTCCTCACAAAACACTCAATCAGTGTAAAGGAATTGTCTTTTCCTGAGACCTGATGAGGTCTTCTAAAAAACTGTTAGAGGAACTAAAGAATTTTAATGTAGTGGCAGTAAAACATTTTAAGAAGAAAGTTGATGGTTTAGAACAGTCAACTCCAGCTGTCCTAACTTTGGAAACATTAATCCTTCCAGAACCGGTTAAGTTAGCATGGTACCTCCTCAAGTTAAAATCATATGTGCCCAAGCCTATGCAGTGCTTTCACTGCCAGGGTTATGGGCATGGAGCCAACTCTTGCTGTTTTAAGGAAATGGACAACCAAAAGTGTAAAGTGGTACAACAGGTCATCAAGGAGATAACTGTCCAGGTCCAATATGCTGTTACCACTGCAAAGAAGCTCATGAAGCTTCTTCAAAGCAATGTAAAAGGTGCAAATTTTAAAAAGAAGTATTGGTTATAAGAAGTAAGGGGAAAGTTTTTCAGAGGCAAAGCGTGGAGGTTGCGAGAATAGGCTTGACACAACCTTACACTGCTGCATCCATTTACCTTCCTCCACATAATCTCAACATAGATGAGGTGGAAGATCTACTTGGGCAGTTGCCACATCCATTTCTATTCATGGGAGATTTCAGTGGTTAGCATCACCTCTGGGGAGACATTTTGTGCAACCCTCAAGGAAGGGCCTTGGAGTCTGTGTTCTCAAGAATAGATGCAGTTTTGCTGAACAGTGACACTCCCACACATTTCCAAATTCAAACTGGGACATTCTCTAATACTGACCTGTCAATTGGTTCACCTGATTCATATTTGAATTTCACTTTGCAGGTTATGGAAGACATACATGGAAGCAACCACTTTCCAATACTTTTGGAGGAAGTGAATGTTATTCCATCCAATGGAGTGCAGAGATGGCGACTTGAACATGCGGACTGGAATCTTTTTAGATCATCTGCAGTATTGCAAGGATCTATGAATGATTTCCAGTGTATTCAAGATTTTTAATCACTTCACAAGGGCATCCATTCCCATATCTAGTGAGCAGTACCTTCCACTGGTAGTCTGATGAATGCCAACAAGCTGTCACAAAAGCTGCATTAAGGCATTGAAACAATGCCCCAGCAATGTAATCTTGATCTATTATAATAAGACCTGAACTAAGGCCAGGTGACTGCTAAAGGAGGCTAGACGGACGTCGTGGAGACAGTATGTCTCCTTGATTAACTCTGGGACCCCCTTAGTATGGGTTTGGGACAAGATGCGTAAGATTACTGGAAAGAGCACATGCCTGTCACCACCCGCTCTGAAAATAGGTGGCATAATCCTCAAAGAAAAATAGTGCTAGCTAGCCCATAGCTGAGATCTCTAGAGCATCTTACACTGCCTAATTCTCCACTCTTCGGGCTGAACAAGAAATGATACCCAATGTTGTTCTTCAGTAGGACTGCAGCAGACTTATTCAATGGCACAGTGCCATCCACATGGAAAAAGGCTATAATAATTTCTGTCCCTAAACTTCGAAAGGATGCTTCCACACCAGGAAATTACAGACCAATTTCTCTCACCAGCTGCATCTACAAGCTGATGGACAAAATGGTAAACTGCAGGTTGACATGGCTGCTAGAAAAGGAAAACGTGCTGACCCCATATCAATATGGGTTTAGAAAATTGAGATCGACCACAGTTGCACTTGTGTGGATGGAAACTGCTATACAAAATTCCTTTGCACAGCAACATTACATGTCAGCAGTCTTCTTTGACCTATACTGGATATGTGATGAAATTCATTTTAATACATAGTTCAGCGTAACTAGGAAACAAGGTATTCAATTCAATGAGCTTACGAAAGAAGTGTGAGAGCGAAAAGAAAGCAGAAAGAAATTCAAAAGAAAACTATCCTCATTACCTTGTAAAACGTTTGTATCCTGGAGGAAAGAAATTTGTGCAAGTACACTGCATCAACATCTAAAATCCATGCAAGTATATTTTCAGTCTGGTATTAATAATGGAACTGTATGACAAGCAAGCCAAAAGAGATACTGAAAGCTGCATAGCAATTCTATTAACTGATTATAAAGTCTTGGTAATTCAGAAACTTACAGAAATGCATCATTCCAACAAATAGGAGGAATCATATTGGTGATGTTGTAGTGATCCATAAGCATGAATAACCCTCGATCCTTGGTACGAAATCTAGCTGTCACCACCTGGTTAATTCGTCCAGGAACACAAGTTAATATGTTCTTAAAGAGGGATGTAGAAGAGTGTGAACGAAATTATAGAAAGTAAGTGTACAGAAGTTACCATGGCTCAAGGGTCAATGCTGCGGTTAGCGTGGTTATGTCCGAGATGAAGTCGATAGAAGTTACTCATGCCCATCTAAGTCTTGATAACAATCCGGCGGTTTACACTAAGATTCCAGCCCCGGGCTCACCCTTTTCTTACTTCCCTTAAATTATCCCCTATACTTTATATTGTCTTTACACAAAAGTAATGTCAGTCAGAAACAGGAAAAATACAAAAAGCTTAAAACGAGATAAAAAAAAAAAAAAAAAAAAAAAAAGCATATCATCTCATCAAGATTAGAGAAAAAAAGTGAAAGATGCCACCTTACCGCCTGTTAGTTCGTACTCTTGCGTCCAGAGGAAGTTGATTCATTACATTAGGTGACAGAGAAGGTCATATCAAAATACCATTATTACACCCCATATAGTGAATCTTACCTTTGAAGCAGTGGCATAAGAAGGGGAGAGGGCAGTGGGCACATCCCCCGGATTTATGAATTTAATACATAATGTTGACCCCCCTAACGGAAGCCGCCTTGCCACGGTGGGGGGCTTAAAATCCAAATGATCTGGTGAGCCGGACCAGAGGGATATCCATACTGGAGGGGTCACACGTGAGGGATGAGACAAAATGGCTTCCTGGTGCACCAAAACCTATGAGAGGGGATGGTGCACCCACCCTTTGGTTCATTCCATTTGGAGGGGCCCCCGGAACCCCCTAACAAGCCCCCTTGCCGCGGGGGGGGGGTTGAGGTCCCAAGATCGGGTGAGCCGGACCGAGGGCTACCATATGGGGGGGTCACCTGGGGGATGAGACAAAAGGGGCTTCCTGGTGCCCCAAGCCTATGAGAGGGAGGGTGTACCCCCCCGGGTTTCATTCCATTTTGGACCAGGGAGAACTCCCCACGTGGTTTAATGCGGGGATCCTGTATTACCGGGAGACAGGAGTCCTGGGGGTTTTGAGCGATGCTGCAAGCTGCCCCCTGCAATAGCAAAAAAATCTTTGTCCTTTATTCTGTAACGGTGTTTGATAAAGGGGCCCCGGTCAAGTCAATCGGCTGGTAAAATATGGCGGGTCAAGCGGCACTTTTCGTCGGTAGGCATAGGCCCGCACTGCCATCAACTGTAATAGTCCCGCATATATTTCCCATTACCCTGGGCTTTTGGGGAAGATTTTAAACCCCAATATAGTTCCCCTCGTGGGACCCATGGTGGGGGGGGGGGTAGGAAAGAGGATTCAAATTTGTTTGAGTACTACAAATTTACAAAATCTAGCTCTTCCCCTGTCGCTGCGAAACCCCTCCCCATTTTCGGAAAATCACCGTTGTCACTCTGGAACCTTTCCAGTTTCCCAAAGGGCTAGAAGGGGAATCAATGGTTCCGGGCTCCCAACCAGGAAGAAGGGGAAAAGCCCTCCTAAATCCACTAAGGAGATTTTCCCTGGTAATATGAAAGCATTTCATATAGTAAAAACTGGTAGGATCCCATGAGGTGTATCAATAGGGATTTTGACTTTTTTGGGGTTTCATGGGAAAATAGTTGGAGTATGTAACGGATCCCGCTCACCCCACAGCGAAAGGGTACCCTGTAGTTGGGTTTCGTCCCCAACGAGAGTGACCATCTGCGGCGATATGAACATTCCTGGGCCTCAATTCAGTTTCCCCTCAAAAAAAACCCTAAATCAGTAAAAGGTTTGTTTTTTCCTAGGGGTATTCTGAGGAAAAACGTTAGAGGAACTAGAAAATTTTTAATGTAGGGGCGTAAAACTTTTTAGGAAAAAATTTGTAGTTTGGAACAGTCGACACAGTCTTTTCTAACTTTTAACACATTAGTCCTTCCGAATGGGTTAAGTAGCAGGGTACCACCTAAAGGGTAAACCATATGTGCCCAACCCTATGCGGTGCTCCCTCCCAAAGGTAGGGGGCATGGAGCCAATCTTCCCGTTTAAAAAAAAGGGAAAACCCAAAGAGTATTATAAGTGTGTACTGTCCGGGTCCAATATGCGTTACCACTGAAAAGAAGCTCATGAAGTTTCTTCAAAGCAATGAAAAAGGACAAATTTGAAAGGAAAGTATTGGTAATAAGGTGCAAGGAAAAAGTTAGTTTTCCAGGGCAAGGGGACGTCCCCTGTGCTGTTTCCCAGCCGGGTAAGTCTTTGCTTGGGTTTTTAGCCCATCCCCTTCCCCCAAACCCCTTGCCCCCCAAGTTCTTACAGACCCACTCTGCCATTTTCCTCAAACCTCACCCCAAAATTTGGACACTCCCTTTGGGATTTGTTCCACCAGAAAGGGAGGGGGAGTGAGGGTCTTTTGAGGAGACTCCTCCCCCCCAAAGAAAGGGTTTTGGAGCCATCAGGAAAGGGCCCCCAGAGGCCTCAACGGTGACAGCCCACTGTCCCCACACCCACGGGACCTCTGCTCTGGGCAGAATCCCCCTGAAAAAAGGCTCGGGCACCCCCTTTTGCCCAGGAAAAGGAATCCAACCTGCCCAAAAGACTCCAGCTGCCACAATCCACGGGCCTCCGTGCAGACAGAAGCCCTGAAGCAAAGGTCAGGTCCGCCCTTTTGCTGGCAAAGAAATCCGAACCTGCCCAAAGGGAAACCTGTGAAACTATTCCACAGGAAAAAATATTAAAAAGGTACCCCCAGGTCGGAAAGGGGACACCCAAAAGGGTGTGAGGCAAACCTTGACCACAGGTCTCCCAAACACCTTATGTAAAATAATATAAAGAACTGGATACCCTAACCCAAAAGGAAAAACGTCGGGGAATTCGAAAAATGGGAAGAACTGCAACATCTGATAGCTTCATGGAACCCAGTTTGTGTGTGCCTACAAAAATTTTATGACCAGAAAAAACGCCCCATTTCCGAAGGATTCCAAGTTCAAGCCCATTAGGGAACCTTTGAAAAGGACCTCAGGGAGGAGTAGCAGAAATGGTACGTCAAGATTTTCCCCTTCCGGGCCATCCACCTGAAGACAACACTACACGGAAAGGGTGAGAATAGGTTTGACACAACCCTTCACTGTTGCATCCCTCTACCTTCCTCCCCATAATTGAACATTAATGATTTTGGAAGATCTACTTGGGGAGTTGCCCATCCATTTCTATCTGGGAGATTCAATGGGGGCACACCTCTGGGGGGACCTTGTGAACCCGAGGAAGGGCCTTGGAGTCCTTTTTCTTAAGAGTAGATGAGTTTATGAACAATGACACTCCCAACATTTTCCAAAATTTAAACGGGGGAAATTTTCCTTGACCTACAATAGGTCACCTGATTCCAGTTGAAATTTACTTGGCAGGTCATGGAAACTTACAGGAAGTGACCCCCCCTTTTCCAATACTTTTGGGGGAGGGATGGTTTTTCCAGCCAATGGATGCAGGATGGCGACTTTAACATGTGGCGGGAACTTTTTAGATCAACTGCAGTATTGCAAGGACTGTGAATGATTTTTCCCGGTATTCAAAAATGTGTTAATCACCTCACTCGGAATTACCTTGCGCAGAACTCCATTCCCAAAAGTACGGCAGACCACCCCCAACCACAACCACAAACCCAAAACAAAAAAATTCTTAAAAAAAAATTAAACACCCCCATTTTCCCCTTTCAATTAAAAAACCCGACCAAAACAGGGGCCCTTTGCAAAGGAGCAGAGGACGCTGGAGCAGTATGTCTCCTCGATTAACTTTGGGCCCCTTAGCATGGGTATGGGACAAGGGCGTAAGATTGCTGGAAAAAGATATCCTGTCCCCAACCTGTCTGAAGATAGATGGCATAATCATCACAGAATAAAAAAGATGTTTCAAATGAGCTACTAAATCCTGGCAGAGATCCCTTGGGCATCTTACAATGCTGATTTTCCCCTTTTCGGGGGGAACAAAAACAACACCCAGTGTCGTTCTTTAGTAGGACTGAGCAGAAAATTTCCCTACAAATTTCCATTTTTGCGCAAGGGATGGACTTGCTTTGCGCCGCCGTAAGACTGCCCAGGAAGTGAGGTATTCCATACCAAAAAGATATTCACTTACCCGAGAGCCCCAGAAGTTCCTTTAGACCTATTTAATAGGGTCTATAAGAGGGGAATGCCATCCACAGGAGAGAAGCTTTAAAATTCCTGTTTCCAAACTGCTATACCGAATTCCTTCCACAGCGGGGTCCATGAAGAGTTTCTTTGACCTTGAAAAAGGGTTACGAATACTTTGGAAGCTGGGTATCTAAGCTGTTGACATTGGGTTTTAAAAGGACTTTCCCACCTTCATACAAAGCTTCCCTTTCGAAGGAAGTTTAGAGTTTGGGTAGGAAACAGTTTTTCTAACCTGGAAAATCAGCTGGGAAGGGGTCCCACAACGGAGTTCTTAAGTGGGACCCTGTTTCCATTTCTATATATGACATTGTAAAGGTTGTTTAAGTTCTGTCTCAGTAACTGTATGTGGAGACTTTTTCACGTATGCTCAGGGGGAAGCTTACAGGGTGTGCAAAGGCGCATCAGACTGCAATAAACAGGTTTACAGTGGGAAAAATCAGGGTTAAATTTTTTTTCAAAAAAAACAAGACCATGGCTTCATTTCCACAACGAAGAAAGTTCCATCCTTCCCCCTAGGGGCAAACCCACTGCAATTTTTCCAAGAGGTGAAGTACTTGGGTCTAATTTTTGACTCAAGACTTACATGGGTGCCTCACATCAAACAGTTAAAAGTGAAGGCTACAAAAGCACTTAGTATTTTGCAGGTTCTTTCACATTTATCTTGAGGTGCAGACCACACAACGCTTCTACGGCTTTACCGAGCGCTTATTCGTAGTAAGCTTGACTATGGATGTGAAGCTTATTCATCTGAAACTCCCACTGTTCTCTGGATGTTGGATTCGGTTCATAATGAAGCTCTCAGAATCTGTACTGGGGCTTTCAGGTCTTCACCTCTGGAGTCCCTGTATGCTGAGAGTGGAGAACCACCTCTTTCATTACACTGGGACTACATGAACCTGATTTACTACACGAGACTACAAAGGATTCCGGGATCTCCTACATCCAGACTGGTTTTCAACCTCCTTGAGGATAGCCAATCCTATGGTAGGAGAATGAGGAATCTTGTAGAACTTAATTTAAGTCTCACTAAGGTTCTGGCTGTTGGAATTCCCCAATTCCTCCCTTGGACTAATCAAGTCGATTTGGATTTGGTCGGAATTGGGAAAGGGGAGAGATCTGAAGCAGAAGTCAGAGAGAGATTTCTTCAACACACTTCTAAGTACCAAGGATCGAACGCAATATATACAGATGGTTCGAAATCTGAAAATGGTGTGGGCTTTGCAGCAGTGAGCAGAAGGAAGACTGCATCTGGCAGTCTTTCTCTAGCAGCCTCGATCTTCACTGCAGAGTTACATGCCATCCTTGCAGCAGTTAAGATGACTAGAGATCTTATGAACCATTTTATTGTGATATATTGTGACTCTCTCAATCCCTTGGCCATTCCCTCTGGAACATCACATGTTGTCACTATGGAACCTTCCCAGCTTCCAAAGGGCAAGAATGGGAATCAAAATGGTTCCCGGGTTCCCTAACCAGGTAAGGAGAAAAGTCCTCCTCAACCCCCCTAACTTGATTGATTGATTATTTAAAATTATCTACCGCACCAATAGCTAAGGTCATTAGTGGCAAATACCTTGTTAAATAGAAATATTAAAATGCTTAAAACTTTAAAAATCTATCAATAAATATCTTACAAATAATAAATAAATAAATAAAAAATCAGAGCATAAATATTATGCTCTAAGTGTATAAAATCATTGCATAAACATTATGCATAATGAAATTTTATTGAAAATATTAGTCTCCCTAAGGAAACTAGGCCCTCTATGTCACAATCCTCCCACAATACATTTTTCAGTGTATATGGGGGAGACAAGTACATACGTCTTAGGTCTGAGAATGTTGCACGTCTCTCCACTAGCCTCCGGGCCATCTCATCGGTAACGTGTCGGCCTCTCATCCAAGGGGTCGGCGGTTCGCGCTCCGCCCAGGCACAAGAAGTTGCAACTGTCACCTGGAGGTTATTGCTGTGGCTGGTCACCAAGGCGGGTAAGGACTAGGTTCAGCTGAGTCAGCACCAGCTGACACACGTGAGCGAATCGGCATTAGTCGACACAGGCCGGGCTCCCCTCATGGTATAGCCCGGGCGAGGCTAAGCTTCGCATATCAGACTTATCCTTATCTCTCCACTACATGTGCGATCGTTAATGGCTTTTGGCAATCCTCACAAAGTGCTTCACTTTTAGCCATCATCGGCCCATGAGTCAGTCTTGTGTGCCCGATTCTTAGTCTTGTTAATGCAACTTCCAATTTTCGGTTGGGATGGATGCTAGTCACCCAACTACCAAGGTCGTCATTCAGGATTTCTTTGCCTAGGCAAAGGGCATGCCTGAGCCTTTACTTCAGGGGCATTCTGCCTAGCAGCAGAGGCTCCTGTGGATGTGGTGGCAGCTGGAGCTGTCACCGTTGAGGCCTCTGGAGCCTTAACTGATGGCTCCAAAGACCTTACTTTGGGAGGAGGAGTCTCCTCAATAGACCCTTCACTCCTACTCCGTTTCTGGTGGAATTCACCAGAGGCAGTGTCAGCAATTTGGGACTGAGGTTTAAAGGAAGTGGCAGAGTGTGTTTTGTAAGAAGCATTGGAGGGCAAGAGTTGGTGGGAAGGAGGATGGGCTAGAACCGAAGCAAAGGACCTACCTGGCTGTGCAAACAGCACATGGGCACGCCGCTTTGCCTCTGGAAAACTAACTTTCTCCTTGCTCCTTATTACCAATACTTCCTTTTCAAATTTGTACCTTTTACATTGCTTTGAAGAAGCTTCATGAGCTTCTTTGCAGTGGTAACAGCATATTGGACCTGGACAGTTGTCATCTCCTTGATGACCTGTTGTACCACACTTTACACATACTCTTGGTTGTCTATTTTCTTGAAAACGGCAAGAGTGGGCTCCATGCCCATAACCCTGGCAGTGGAAGCACCACATAGGGTTGGGCACATATGGCTTTACCTTGAGGTGGTACCATGCCAACTTAACCGATTCTGGAAGGACTAACGTGTTAAAAGTTAGAAGGAGAGCTGGTGTCGACTGTTCCAAACCATCAACTTTCTTCTTAAAACGTTTTACTGCCACTACATTAAAATTCTTTAGTTCCTCTAACAGTTTCTCCTCAGAATACCTCATCAGGTCTCAGGAAAAGACAATTCCCTTACACTGATTGAGGGTTTTGTGAGAACATGAAACTTGAGCCCCAGGAATGTTGCATATCGCACGCTGACGGTCACTCTCGTCTGGTGAGGGACACCTCAGGGTAAACGACCTTTTTTCACCCTTCTTGCCAGATATCAGTCGTTAAGGCGAGATGAAGTATTTTCTTTTAACGCTTTTATTTACTTTTATTTTGATCTGCTCGAGTTTTAGTGTGAACATCATTTTATGTAATTTTATGTATATTCTATTACACCTCATCTTTTATTGTGCTTATCTTGTGAAATCAAGGTGAATCCTAAAAAAACACACGAGCCTGTTTGGAGCCTGTCAGACCATGCTTTTTTTCTCTTTTCTTTTTTTACCAACCTCCGCTGGCCTGACCTGATGTGCAGGGGTCACACAGTAACAGAGAGCACTTGCCGGACATCTCTCTAGCTCTCAACAGTTAATATGCGCAGGCAATGCTCCTGTAAGCCAGAAATCCGAGGACGGAAGACTGCAACGGGGCATTGACCTGACATTAACCAGGGAGACGAAGGCACCCTTTTTAAATCATTTGTTGTGAGGTATATTTTTTGTGTGTATCCGGCTCGCTGTGGGACACCAGTGTGACATTGTAAAGATAAGTGTTGCGTTTTATTTTAAGAATTATTAATATTACAAATGTACAACTGTTATATATAAGCAAAGCCGAAATATTTGTAAATGTTTTAAAATGTTCATGTTATTGTATGTTACTCTTTATTCTTATTAAGTAGTTGTGCCCAGGCTCCTTAAAAAAATAGTTTTTGGTTTTATTTTATATTCGTAGGTGTCACAAGTATAGTTTTTAAAATGGCATCATAGAAAACGAGGGCTGTGTAAAAGAAAACGGGGCAGCCTAGTGTTTGGAAACCCTCAATAGTTTTAATAGCTCAGTTTTATGTTATTTTAGTTCTTTTTAATTTTTTTAGTCCTAAACTTTTATATTGATTTTAGTTTCATTATCTATCCCTGGCCCACCGTGCTTTCGGAGGGTTCTTACCGCTCGGCCCGCTCCGACACGAAAAGACCCATCAGTAAATAATAAGAACTGTGGTAGTTGACTCAATCTTCAACACGACCAAACGACGGCATTCCCAAAGACTCGAAGCGCTAGGATACAATAAACCTATTGTGGATTTGTGAGGAGTAAAGCCAGACTGCTCCAGTCTCTGGTGCCTTAGAAGGTGGTCACGGATTCGTTTCAGAAGAATGGCGAAAACCTCGCTGTGTGATGCCAGGTTGTTGCTACAGTCCCATCGTTCCCTTTCCCTTCAAGAGAGGGATGAACACGCCCCTCAACAGGTTAGAGGGAATGGAACCAGACTGCCAAATGGCAGTCAAAACAATATACAAGCTATGTGCCAAAGGTTCAACCCCAGTCTTTAGCAGTTCTACACACACAGCACCAGCGGCGTTGTAGTGAATGCAACCCTGCAGTAAGCAGGAAGTGACCCTGAGGGAGTCAACTACCACAGTTATTATTTACTGATGGGTCTTTTTGTCGTGCATTATTCGTAAACAACGCGAGGCAGAGCGGACGCACCATCCGGTCGCGACATCAAAAATAGAACAATACGGCGAAGATGAGGGCGAAATCCAGAAAAAATGATCAGAAAAGATGGTAAACAGGAAGATGACCCATGACGTCAAACTGAGCGCGTGGTTCACGCCATGACTAACAGAAACTTCTAGAAGCCACGAATACGAAAACAACTAGTTGGAGGCGATCACTAGATATATCACAATATTCAAGTCGGGGATCAAGAAAATAACACGGAAGGCAGATAGACAAAAGTTAAAATGAGAAATACAGTGTTGAAAATTTGCTGGGACATAGGAAAGTCCTGACGCAGATAGTTTTCAAATAAGTGAAGAGAAATTATAATTATATTCGTGATAACTGCTAAGGGTGTGACCGGAAGGGCTCCCATAGCAGGAATAAAAAACGGGTAGTGACAGACTAACGGAGGAGTTGGAGTTGGAGTTGGGCTTCGAAAGTCATCCCTGGTAGCACCTTGCAGCCATGTCACTTTGGTGGCATTTTTGGGTAAGCCCTATTGAAGCAATTTAAGTGTTTCTTGTTTAAGGGGGAACATGGTGGACGGGAATGTGCTATGGAAAATGTGTATTAAGTAGTTTATAGGTATTTCTTGATTGATGTATGACTATATAAAGGACCAAAAATTGTATCTGACTAAGTTCATTTTAGAAGTAATAATCATATAATGGAATAATTATTGATTTGATTGTCAAGTTTGAAGAATGATATAATTGAAGACATATAGATTTGAATTCTAAGTGTACTGATATATTAAGTTAGCATAGAGAGTAAGGAATTAATGATTTACTTTTACGAGATCTCAGCTCTACGGAAGTGTGACTTAACAGTGATGATGATTGTTAATTTCCGGTAGAGCGTAAGAATAAGTTTGTGTTTTGTATGTAATCATTAAGTATTTCCTAGAATAAGTTTGCTCGAGTTAATTGCGGCTTAGCAATATCAATTCAGTATTATGATAGCCTTATTAAGCACAAGACATTTTATGTCCATTTTCAGAACGTACTCATTTACTTTTAAATGGAGATAATCTTGAGTTTAAGTTAGTAATTGTGTAAAGACAATAACTTAGTATTTCAAATTGCCTGGTATAAGTAATTCATCTTGCCTAAAAATAATTCTCACTATTTTTTGTATTTCAATTTGTTTACAAATATTTTTATGATTTCAATCATTGTATGTGAAGAAAGGAATGCTTTTATTAACTGCTTACATCTATCTTAAGCATTGACATTGGTTAATTAATAACAGCTTGCTTAAACTGATATTATGTAGTTTGTATGTTAACAGTTAGAGTAAAGTGGCAAGTTATTTGTTAAAGTTAAAAGATGGATATTCAATATGGTATAGTTATTGTATTAGATTATAATGAACTCTGATGTTATATTATTGACATATAAATTTATGTGATTGACTTTACATGTTTACTATATATAATACTTTACAGTTAATAAATTAGTTGTAGATTCTTTAATAAGTTGTGAACTTTCCTTTACATTTGTCTAAACAAATTAATACAAGTTGAAAGAGTAAAATCTGTGAGAGAAATGACTAGTATGAACTATTAAGATTATATCAGATACTGAGGAGCTAATAATTGTTGATGCAAAGAGGCAACAACATTTTCGTTTCGCTTCGAGTCTTTGGGAATGCCGTCGTTTGGTCGTGTTGAAGATTGAGTCAACTACCACAGTTCTTATTATTTACTGATGGGTCTTTTCGTGTCGGAGCGGGCCGAGCGGTAAGAACCCTCCGAAAGCACGGTGGGCCAGGGATAGATAATGAAACTAAAATCAATATAAAAGTTTAGGACTAAAAAAATTAAAAAGAACTAAAATAACATAAAACTGAGCTATTAAAACTATTGAGGGTTTCCAAACACTAGGCTGCCCCGTTTTCTTTTACACAGCCCTCGTTTTCTATGATGCCATTTTAAAAACTATACTTATGACACCTACGAATATAAAATAAAACCAAAAACTATTTTTTTAAAGGAGCCTGGCCACAACTACTTAATAAGAATAAAGGGTAACATACAATAACATGAACATGGCTTCTCCTCCCTCGGGTTTCGAACGTTGCAGTCGATGCAGCTGCTTTTTTATTCGAAACGGTCCTTGCCATCATGGGGTGAAAATTCTGGCTGATCCTCCTCCGCGGTTAGGCTTGTACTTCCGGATCATCACTAATGCTGCGTTCGGAACTCCTCGTCTTGCTCGTCAAGACAACTTGTCAGGACCAGCAGGACAACGAGGCCGCGTTCGGAACCTTCTTTACCCACAATGCTCAGCGTGTAAACAAACAAAGATGGACCAAGCTCGTCAGCTTTTGCTTTATCTACGTTATTTCTTTCTTTCTTTCTTTCTTTCTTCATATATATAAGCCCATATTTTGCAGAAAGAGCAGAGAAGATGGCAGGGTATTTCTTGCTGGGTGACACTGCATACATTGCAAATGATTTTTGCCATTTCATCCTCACACCAGAAAGGGATACTGGAGTTCTACCTCAAGAGAATTTACATAATAATACACAGAGGCCGAGTCATTATTGAAAATGCCTTTGGAAGAATGAAGTGTAGATTCCGGCGCACACGAGATTTACAAAACACAAGTTTGCTGACATGTGTTAAGATTGTTTTGGCAGCCTGCACTCTTCATAACATGTGTATGGAAAAAAGATGCAGTGAACATCCGCAAGGCTGCCCTAGACATGATGATGAAGTTAAGTATGAAAAATAAGGGTAAGTAAGAGTGTTCACTGTTTCAAGATAAACTGAATAATGTTCATATAAAAGGTAAAGCAAGAAAGTGGTTAACAAAGATTTAAGCTTATTTTTTCCCACTTTTTTGCGACATCTGTTATAAAAAAGTAAGAGTTAATTTTAAAGTTTGCAATTTAGAGGTATTTAAAAAAATATTTTTTTGTCATTTTTGAATAGCACAATTGTTTCTTTTTGTTGTCTATTTTCTTATTTCAGATCTTTAAATATATATCAATGGTATCGTCCATTAAAACTTAATTATACTGTTTGGTTTATTGTAAATATACATTCTTGTATAAAAATACTATCTTTTAGTGTAAATATACATTCCCTATGAAATGTAACAATAGGATCATTTTATTATCACAAAACAACCTGAGAATACATTTTATCTTGAGCACCAGTTATGACAGAATCTCAAATATTTTATTGTGCGTATATACATTTCTATAATATTATCTTTCATCGTAAATATACATTCCTTATGTAACAATTGCATTATCTTACTATCACAGAACAACCTGGGAATATATATTAAGCACCAGTTATCACAGAATCTCAATTCCATTACTTAATGAATTGTAAACAGACAAAATATTTCAACATATTTGATACAAACTTACAAAATAAAACATTAAGCTGTAAAAAAAAAAAAAAAAAAAAAAAAAAAAAAAAATCAGGCTCTTTCTTTAATATGATATTACATTGTTTGTACAAAAATAAAATAAATAATTCACTCAATGTTTCATTATCACAGAAAAGTCTTATCTTTAATTCAAAATAAGTATGTGATTTTTAACATGAACATAAATCAATCCCTTAATAAAGAAAAAAATATATGCACTATGTATATAAAATAGGAATTATGCTATTGTTCCAAAATAGAAAGCGTCCTTGTTACTGTATGTATACATGTAAAAGTAAAATAAAAAAATTTGATTGTATTTTATGACAAAGAGGGGACAAACACTTTGGCGTTGAAAATAAAGATATAGAAACACTTTGTTTTCTTTTTGTTATACTGAAATCTAATCTTTGGCTTTGAAATTAACACAAAAGAAACAATTTTTTGCTTTGAAATTAACACAAAGGAAACAAGCTTTGGCTTTGAAATTCACAAAAAGAAAACTGTCTTTGGCTTTGAAATTAACACAAAGGAAACAAACTTTGGCTTTCAGTATAAAAAATAAACTTGAACTTTAAAATGAACCAAAAAGGAAACAATCTATTGATATGAAAACAACAAAATGGGAAATTAAATTTTAGCTTTAGAAAGTACAAAAAAATCTTTAAAAAAATCAAAATAAGAAAAAAGGAACTTTAACTTTGGCTTTGAAGAAATAAACAACAAACCTCTAGTTTTGAAAATAACACAAAACAAATAAACTGGCTTTCAGAATAAAAACAAAATAATTAACAAGAAAGCTCTGCTAAAGCCCCCCCAAAATAAATGAACAATGAAATGTAAAGCAATTAATTACACCTAATATAAAAAATAATAATAATAATAATAATAATAAAACAAAATTAAACTCTGAATAAAAAGAAAGGCTTGTTAGGAAAAAAATAATCATAAAAAAAGGTTATTGAAAATATATCACATCTTCTTAACTATTTCAGAGAGCACATCCACAACTTCCTCTCGCATCCTCTTCATGAGCTCTAAAACTTCTCTCATAATTTCATCTAAAACTTCTCTCATAATTTCATAGTGACGCTGGTCACTCTCCCTCAAAAAGACTACCGTCTCACTCTCCTTGGCCTGTCGCCTCTTCCTTTGTCTCCGTGCCGGTGGTGGCACTTCCAAGTGTGAGGGTCCAGGTATGGGATCAGCCACAGGGTCAGCACTAGCCACAGGGTCAGGGTCATCAAGGTCTTCTTCATCCAATTCATCTGGTCGATGAATGTGAATCCCCTTGGCTGTGGCTGTAACTGGAAAGTCAATATCATGCTGACCCCCTATCAGTTACTTCATCTCCTCAAAAATCTGAAATTTACTGGGAGCTCTCCCAGACATTTCATTATTGGCTTTTGCCTTCTTAGTCATCCTGTAGACCCTTCCAATTACGCTGAAGTTTCTCAGGATGGAATCTCTTCCCAAAAATCACCGTCATCCTCTGGGCCAATTCCTTCTAAAGTAACCTTTTCTTCCCTTTTGTTAAATTAATCCTTTCCAACTCAACTCTGCAACTCTGCTATCGAGAACAGCAATGGATAATAATTCTTTTGCAGATATTCCTGCATAAGATTTATAAAAAAAATTGGTTTCATTTTTAGTGAAACCCTCGGCTTCCTCGATTTCACTTGGTTCTACACCAACAACCCGCTCTGGGGAAGTAATTGGTGTAGATACCATGGAAGATGGTGTAGTGGATGTTGAGGGAAGAACTGGATTTAAGCAAGTAGGAAGAGCATGTCGCTTTGGAGGAAGAACTGATGGAGTGGGTGACATGGTAGCAAGAGAAGGCGATGTGGCTGCGGAGGAGACAGCAGGAAAGTTCTGATAGGCAAAGACTGGTTTCCCAAGTACCCTGCGAGGGTATACTTCAACTGTTCTGCAAAATGAAATGCACACATCAATAATTGATTCCTATAATAGATATATATACATATATATACATATATATACATATATATACATATATATACATATATACATATATACATATATACATATATACATATATACATATATACATATATATATATACATATATATATATATACATACATATACATATACATATATATATATATATATATATATATATATATATATATATACATATATACATATATGTAATCTATGTAAATATAAATATATAAATATATATAAAACATCTTTTTGTCTGTCTGTCTGTCTATATAAAGTCCACTGCAATTAGACAGGGTTCTGGGGGAAAAGCCCTAAGTTAGGAATTTGATTAATTCAATCAGTTATGTTTGTGGATTCCCTAGGAGGTAAGGTCGCTTTGTAAACATTACCAATACTTGCATTTATATAGTTTGTGAGAGAAATTGACACAATTCATCCATAAAAGTGTGGATAATTGATAGAAGGATTAATAACTGCAAGGTTGGATGAATGTGTGAAACTAAGAAACTAACAATGAAGCTATCCCATATATATGTAAATGTACATACTTAGATGTAAAACTATACCATATTTTGAAGATATACTTATTAATGAGTTTTTACAATAACCTATATCAAGAACATTTCAAGAATATTGTAGTTCATCATATGATCTGCTCTTCTTTATTTCTTTCAATCTTTATTTATTTATTTATTTGTTTTTCTATAGGAAAGTATATAGTAAACCAAAACACAACCCAACTCACCGTGGTAGCCACTCGAGAGCCCATTCCACTGTTAACTCCTGGTCTGCAAAATACCTCCCAGGAAAATCGGTGCTTGTACGGTACACCACCGAATTTTCTGGGAATGGCACTGAACCATCTGCATCCAGCCAATAATTATTATCGTGATCTTTGAACACTGGAAAGACAAATGCGTCTGCGTCACAAACTTTTCCCATGTAAACATTCGTTATATTATAACAATAACTACACACTGCAGATTTTATCTGTTTCATAAACTTACTCTGATACATAAGTAAATAAATGTGCAACAAAAGACACGAAAATAGCATTAAATAATAACAACACAGCGTCAAATAAGAAGACTCACCACAATTTTCTCGACGACTGCCATTATCTCTGTTTGTAAACAAACGCCTTTGTGACGTCATCTCGTCCTGGTAGCCCCGCTGCGAACCAGGGCGAGTTGGACGAGATGGACAACTTGTCCAGGACGAGAAAGTAGGGGTTCCGAACGGTCAAAACATCTTGTCCAACTTGTCCAACTAGTTGGACGAGGAGTTCCGAACGCAGCATAAGTCTCCAACGACTGGCTGAAAGATGCCATGGATGTGCTTGTTGTAATCCGCTTTCCACCTTTCTCTTGCATGTTGCGATGCGGTGAGGGCGGCTTCTCGGGCAATACGTAATCTCTCTCGGAATTCAATGATGGATCCCTCACGAATGACAGCCTCTCCCCGTCAGTGGGGTGGGGAATGGTCCGAGGTTACCTGTAAAGAGGTATAGGGGTTGATTGTTGATACTGCAATGCATACTGGTATTGAGTGATAAGCGCACTTGCAGTATAAATTCGTCCCATCGTCTAGGCTGCCTCTCACTTAGTACGACCAACGTGTCCTTCACAACTCTGTTTGCTCTCACAACCATTCCATTTGCCTGAGGATGGTGGGCAGTCGAAAGTGTAAATTTCGTGTTGAGCATGTTGCAAAGGGCAGCGAAGACGGTATTGTTGAATTCAGGGCCACGATCCATTTGAATAACGCGTCGAGGTCCGAGCAGCATCACAAAGTTCGAGATGAAAGCTTCGGCCACCGAGTGTCGATTACAGTTTGGCAGGGGAATTAATTGCAGGAATCTGGTGGCATGATCTATCTCGGTGAGAATATAATGATTCCCATTCAGACTAGGCCCAGCGGCTATGAGGTCAAGAGAAACTTTTTCTATGGGACAGTGCACATCAGGTGCATATTGAAGTTTGCCCCTCCATAGTGCAACACCTTTTCGCCGCTGGCACACCTGGTAGAAGAGGACGAAGCGGCGGGTGGCTTGCAGCATATTCGTCGAATAATAGTTCTATAAGCGCCTGGGTGAGTGTTTTCATGCACATGCTTAATGGTTAGGTGTTGCATGGCTGTAGGGATGACCAGCTGGTGTATCACACGGTCAGGGAGTTGTCGAAGCCGATAAAGTAACCTCATTTCAAAGTCATCCAGGGGAAGCAAAGTCCTCTGTAGCGGCGAGGCTCTCTCAGCAAAGAAATTATATAAGGGACTCCAGGTCGGATCTTCCCTTTGAGCTCGACGGACATCTTGATTGTCTAGTGGTGTAGCATTTCCAGAAGTATCAGCCGAGGGCATGTCCGCATCAGACATACCCTCCTGAGCAGGCATAACATCCTCAGCAGGCATAACATCCTCAGCAGGCATAACATCTGTATTCCCGGGTTGGATATAACCTTCACTGTATGCAGCTGCACGGGATAATAGATTAGGTATGTGATTATGGGCTCGCAGCATATACTTGATGTTGTAATCATAAAACATCAGCTCGTGTGCCCATCTACTCATTCTCGGGGATTTTGTTCTGCGACTAAATGTGTAGGTGGGTTTTATGGTCGGTGTAAATAGTGAACCGTCTTCCATACAGGTACAGATCAAGGGTTCTCACTGCTTCTACAGCAGCTAGCGCCTCAGCATCGATGGCAGAATAACGGGTCTCGGCATCTTCCATTTTGCGAGAGAAGTACATCACAGGACGAGGAGAGTTATCGCCTCGACGAATTAATACTGCTCCAATGGCAATCTTGCTGGCGTCTGTATGAACTTCAAAAGGGCGTGAAAATTGGGCTTAACTAAAACTGGTGCTGATGTCAAGTCATCCTTTAGCTGCTGGAAGGCATCTTGAAGTTTCTCTTGCCAGTGAAACTTGACTTCCTTTTTCGTTAGTTCTGTGAGAGGGGCTGCAATTGCAGAATAGTGCTCAATATGATGACGGAAAAATCCCGTCGCCCCCAGGAACCGCCGCACCTCTTTTTTATTTCGTGGTGGCGCCATGTTGTCGTTTGCGATGGTTTTGTCGGGGTCAGGCAAGATGCCGTTGGGTGTGATGAGGAAGCCAAGGAATTTCATCGTATTAGTAGCGAACTGACACTTCTGGTTGTTGAGTTTCAGGCCAGCTTGGTTCAAAAGTTCCAACATCTCCTCCAGATGTTTGAGATGTTCTTCAAAGGTGGCACTGTGGATAACAACATCATCTAGATATGCCACGGTATGCTTGCTCAATACTGGAGATTGTATCTAAGGACTTGAACTAAGATGTGTCACTCAACTGATCAATTAATTCTTCAATCCGAGGTAAAGGATAGTTGTCGGTAGTTGTTACCTTGTTTAAGTTTTTGAAATTGATGCAGAAGCGCAGCGATCTGTCTTTTTTCTTTACTAAGACGACCAGAGAAAGCCATGGAGATGTTGACGGTTTGATCACTCCAGCTTCCCTCATCTTCCTGCACTCCTCCTTGATTGTTTGTTTAGCTGCTTAGGGAAGCCTCCATTGCCGTGTGACGATCGGCTTTGCGTCACCTGATTCTATCGTGTGCTCGATTCCCGGGACAGTGCTGATAGTGGTTGCATCATCAGTGAACAGATCAAAATACTTACTGAGCAGCTTCTGAAATTTATGTTGCTGTTGTTCTGCAAGATGATCCAGTTTAGCTACACTGACAACAAAAACTTCCAGCTGTTCAACATCCTCACTGATGTCTTCAGTCGTTGCATCTTCATGAAGATAGGTGTCGGGGAAATCTATTAAATTTTCGTAACTGAAATCTAGTGTTCCGTATGTTGAATCAAATTCGTCGTCTTCGTAATCTCCGAGGAATCCAGGTTCATCTGACAGATCGGACGACGGCAGCTCCCACTCTGAATCCTCCCTCTCCTCTGTGGTGTTTTGCGTGTCACGACCTCCCTAAGGCCGGGAATCTGTTGCATATATCTCGACAATAGGCGCACATTAATTAAACGATGCGTCGTGTTCACCACCCAGACGTCAGTGTAGCGGTCCTTCACTTGGGTCACACTTCCAGGAATGAGAAGTCAGCGAGCAGATGGTGCAATTTCAACTTCTTTCAACAGATTGGGGCACCCTGCACTTGATAAATTTCGGCCTCTTGGGCGGCACTTCTGTCAATTTGGTACAGTGGAGTGGGCACCAACGGGTCGACGTAATGGTACTGATAGGATTACCATGAAGAATGGTGAGGGCCAGACTGGAATGTTCTGTGAAGGTCACTTTTAACTTGCATCCCAAGATTAGCAGGTGACTGGTGTCAGGTGATGGTTCGTGATACAATCGGAAGGCAAATCGTCGTAAAAAGTCCATTCCGACGAATGGGGATAGCTGCAGCGGGACGTCCACCTCTTCTGTCACTTCCATCTGAAACCCTGAGTTGCCTTGCAAAATACGATGGCAACTATGGCGTTTGAGTTGAAATTTTTGCAGGTGTCTTGCCTTGATCACGGTGATAGCAGAGCCAGTGTCAATAAACGCCATCACGGGTACCTCATTAATAATGACCTTTATCAACGGTTGCGTGTGCGTGTGCGTGTGTGTGTGTGTGTGTGTGTGTGTGTGTGTGTGTGTGTGCGTGCGTGCGTGCGTGTGTGTGTGTGTGTGTGTGTGTGTGTGTGTGCGTGCGTGTGTGTGTGTGTGTGTGTGTGTGTGTGCGTGTGTGTGCGTGTGCGTGTGTGTGTGTGTGTGCGTGTGCGTGTGCGTGTGCGTGTGCGTGTGCGTGTGTGTGTGTGTGTGTGTGTGTTGTGTGTGTGTGTGTGTGTGTGTGTGAACACTCGCCCACATTTTTTTGTTCTTACAAAAGAAGCTTTGTGCGTTTTATTTATACACATATATATGCTAGTGTACCTGCGTGATACTGTAAGTCTGGTAAACTTTTTTCTTTCTTTCTTTTCTCATATACACATATATATGTGTGTGTGTGTGTATGTGTCTTCTGCTAGTTATAAAGTATAATTAGTAGCTACCTGGGCCCTAATATACATACTAAAAAATATATATATATTTTTAATAGCACGAATACATGTAATGGCCGCTGTGTCCTTTTGCTTATTGATTGTCTCTACACACAGATGGCTCACAAGTGCTTAGTCACCAAGGAGTCCATTGATAGTCATACCTATCTATTTACCTTTCCTCAAATTTCTGAAAATTCTTATTTTCTTATTGCTATTAGTAGCGATAACAACACCGGAATAATCAGAATGTCAGCAACAAATATAACATCGAAATTAATATCATTAGAAAATAAAATGGATCTATCTCAAAAAAGCGAAGGGATAATTAGCTGAGAACACGTAAGCTTACTATTTGGCTCCTTGGTGGCTGAGCAATTTTGGAGCACTCTATACGCAAACAAAAATCACAAAAGAGAAAACGACCAAGTTTTTCGCTCTTGCAATAATCATGCATTATGATTGATAAATTATTTGGTGCATGTACCTAGGCAAAGCTCAAGTTTTTTGAAGCATCCGTGACAGTCCATAATTCCAACAAAGGGCTCCGTATTATTATCCCAGGCATCTGCAAATATAAAGGAACCTAGAATTTACATCTGCTTATTATTTTTCACGACACCGAAGTGCGCAAGCCTTAATTAAGTTGACCATAAGACTTACGCAACATAATGTGTAAATTATTCATTGACAGTAGCCTTAAATACTTCGATTTCAGCTTTCACAATCTCCCATTTCATCCCTTCTTCACAAAAGTAATACGAGGGCATATAAGATACGAAAGATCAAACTAAGAACTAACTTCACCCAAATCACAATTACAAAACTTAAAACAAGTAGAATTATTAAAATGACATTTAATAAATTGGTCCAAAAACAAAATGCATACATATAAAAAAATAAAGTGACTATATATAAGGAAAATATAGTCACTTTCCTCATTTCAACTGTAATGCGATGTATATTTACTAGTTTTATGGGAGATCCGGTTGCGCGTACGCAGTGTAGAATTCTCGCTCACGTGTGGGATTCACGTCGAACTGCAAATAGGGCAACGAAGGGAAGAACAAGAAAACACACGAATATGCCGAAAGCTTCTCGCTGTATTGCTTCTTCAGGACATACAAGATAATAGATTTCCAGGGGTGTATGTATACATGTAATGAGCGGTCATGTCACTGATTAGGCGTGCCTTTGTCGCTCAATTTGCAATTTGTTCGACATGAATCCCACGTGCGTTCAACGACGATGGCGAGTAGCGAAAGCACATCACTCGACGGGAGCTCCGAAGTATCAGAAACCGCATGAGGTTCCTGAAAGAGTGCGTGAAGAAGCAAGCTCTCCCTCGTAGCGGGCCCCCATCTTAAAGGTAAGTCTCATCCGTTTCCTGACAGTGCTAAGTGTTACCTAAAGGAAGGGATTAGTGATTATATCGATGAGATGGAGAAACTGAGGAGCCGCCTTCCGGGGATCACCCTCCCCATAGACTCGTCCCCAAATTATGAAAGAGGACGAGGTATGGAAGGCGAGACATGAGATTATTAGAGAAAGCTTGTGCTAGTAGCAGATGGTCAGATGCGGTGCATGATGGCCTGATAGTTAAACACACAACCCTCTCACAGAGACTCAAAGCCAAGCCTTACCCTCAGGTTTGAAATTCGACACAGGTACATTTAGGACAGGTATGACTGACTTATTCGAGTCCAAGTACCGCAGAAATCAGTAGAGAGAGAATTCCTCAAGCGGTGCTGTAGGACGTGTTGTCGCCTGTGCCAGAGGATGTGAGCCTGTCAGTCCTGCTAGGCACATTAAAGTCCTATAGGAACTTGGCAGAAATGACTCTAGTGTCATTGCTACGGCAGATAAGGGTGGCGATGTTGTAGTGATCTTTGACTAATTAAGCAAGTAAACTAATTTATTCATTTCTTAATGATTTATCTTTAAGTTAAGAATACCAACGGAGCAGGCCGAGCGGTAAGCACTCTCCGAAGGCATGGTGGGTCGGGGATAAATCTTGCTCTTGAATTTGTTACAGATTGTATATATAAAGATCAAAGAGCCTGGGCACAACTCTTTGTTAAAACAGAACACACGGTAAAGAAAACAGGACATAAAATGAATATTTAATTAAGTGGCATGAGCAAAAATCACAAAAGACAAATTCATAGCAAAGCTTGTGTATAAAACTGCATCATACTACTTATCTTACAATGAGTGTCTCGTACCGTCCATTCACCACTGGATACACAAAAATAAAAAGGGCTCGAGTACGGCCCCTCTCCAATTCGTTTTACAGCAGGAGGCTCCCTATTCCGGCAGTCTTCCGTCCAGGATCTCTGGCTTACGGAAAGAAAGTCTCACTGCTATAAGCAAACTGCTCGTTGGATGAGGAGAGAGAGTACCTGTAGCTTCGGCCGTTCGAGCGAGAGTCCCCTTTTCTTACAGACACCCCCCGACAGCGTCTTCAAGGCGGCAAGCAAACAAGGAGGGTTAAAAGGGGTTCTGAAACCCTGGTGTCTGTTTTTTTTTCTCTTTTAATTTTATAAGAGATGCAGTATACGAATTGCAATACAACACAGCGGTAATTCACAGAAACACTTTTCATAGTCTTTGCGGGTGCACCACGTAAGTTAATGCTGGTCCCTGGTGGCCACGAGTGGAAGTTCCATGCGTCCAGCTCTGCCACAAAAGCTTGGGATCCCCTCAAAAGGTAGTTCACTACAATGTCGTTACCATTAATAAATATTTTCTAAATCGCAAAGGACGTGAATATGAGCAGATTCAGTGACTTAGATGGGCTCACCTCTTTTAGCAGTACGTACACACACACATACATACATACATACATACATACATTCATACATAGCATACTTACATACATATATGTGTGTGTGTGTGTGTGTGTGTACAGCCACCAACAAAAGCGTCAGGAAGGGCATCCGGCCATAAAAGATATCTGCCAGCCCCTGATCATGGCGAGCCCATTGAAGAATGGGATAAAGCTAAAAAAAAATAATAATAATAAAAAAATATATATATATATAAAATAATAATAAATAAAAAATATATATATATAAAAAATAATAATAAAAAAAAAAAAAAAAAAAAAAAAAAATATATATATATATATATATATATATATATATATATATATATATATATATATATATATATATATATAGAGAGAGAGAGAGAGAGAGAGAGAGAGAGAGAGAGAGGGGGGGGGGGGGGTCTTTATTCCTGTTTAGTTGTTAAATGATGGCTACATTGGGACCTGCTTTAAGAAATATGCTATCGTATATTATTTGGCAACCGAGAACATGAAATCTAATCATATATTTTTATTTTAAATCTTATCATATTTTCTACACGAAAACTCTTTTTAAAATGTTGCAGCTCGCTATTCATATTATATTAGTCAGATGGAAAATATCCTCTTTCATTATCGTAAGCAGCTTTCTCTCTCCATCTGTTCTGTCCTCCGTCTTATCACCTGGATCGACTATTTACATAATGTAAGTCTTTGATATGTTATTAGGATGTGCCTAAGGGTCACATAAAACCGCAAACGGCTACTCTTCCAACTTATGCTGGCCTGCATCTATTTTTGGTCTAGACTGGCTATACTTATTTGTATTAACCATGATAAGCGGATGTGTGATCACAAAGATGTTACACACCAGGTTTCGTAGCCGCGTGTTTTATGAGTCATCAAAGCTTCAAATTTGCAAGGGTAATCTGTTATCCTATGCTAACAACATAGTTAGGACCCGGTCATAGGAAAGGGGTTCTTGCTGTTTCTATCGTATCCTATCAAGGCTAGCCACCTCTCTCTCTCACACACACACGCTGTGTAATATGTGTGGCCGTGAATATTATATCCTCTCAAATAACGCCTCTGGAGCCAACAGTTCTCAATAAATAGCTTTGGTCACTAAAATTCGAGGGTAATGGGGTGTAAAGGTTTAAGTGTGCATTCCCTTGTTTTCCTTTGATTTCGTTTGGGTGCCTCCTTCGAACCATAACTCTAGTCGCGTTCATGAATCGCGAAGCACGGTAGGGTTGGGGTCAGCTTGAGTGTGGTGGGTCACTTGGCAACGAAATACTTAAAGAAATTATTTTCATTTGCTATATTTATCATATCAGTTTAAACTTTGAGATACAAATGAATTTAAAGTGTATCGTCAGTCAACCTAATATATTATACTGTTTTCGAAACTAATGGTGGAAATAAATTATGTGAAATGAAACGTAGTGCAATATAATATAATGATGATGGGGTATGTAAGATGTAGTTGTTGCGAAAACCTAGACTATTAACGTAGTATTAAGGTTCACAGATTATTGGGTGCCAGGCTTCAGACCTGGCTAGATCAGTAAATTCCCTTGTAGCCTCACCCCCTTCTCCCCGGCTCATGCTAATTCACGCACTCCGCGACGGCCCGAGTCTAGCTTCACGTTACCTATTCGTACGCCTTTATTTGTCGGTTCAGCGGCTGATGTCCAACACCTTGTCTGTGTTCTCCTTCCAAGCAATTCAAGAAAACCAATATCCTGTCTTTGTGTGTGTGTGTGTGTGTGTGTGTGTGTGTGTGTGTGTGTGTGTGTGTGTGTGTGTGTGTGTGTGTGTGTGTGTGTGTGAGAGAGAGAGAGAGAGAGAGAGATAAGTCATTTCAATCTCTAGTAATTCTGTTGTCTACATTTACCTGTATGTATATGGGGATATGCTGTAAAATGAATATAAGCGTAACACTTTTAACGATTTTACTTTTTTTTTTTTTTTTTTTTTTTTGCTTGTAAAGGAAGTTTATTCTTCCTTGCGTATTTGTTCACACGCATTCGTTTACCTTTTTTCAGGAGTTCGCTTAATATGACAAGTCATTTTTCAAAATAGGTAATTGAAAAATTCCAACACGAAATTTTGATATCTAATGACATTTTCAATATATTCCATCCTGATTACTCACTAAGAATATCAGAGACCACTGCTTTGTTTACGTTCTCCAGCGTTCGATCAGCCAATTGCTATATTCGTGTAACAGAGGACTTGCTAGACACTTGTGGCTAAAAAATCTTATTTCATCTTAAAATCTGTGCATAAAACGTCGTCGATTTCGAATGTCAGTTAATTTCTGTTTCAAGTATGTCCAGTTTCACATGATGTTTATTTAACATGACTTCACTAAGTCACACCAGTAAATGATAGGAGTGTGGAATAGCATGATGATTAACAGTTTTCACATGACCCTCATCCAATTAATAGGCTACAAAAGTAGCCTATTAATTTTTCAATAAATGAAAATACAACCGAGTAAACGTATTTGATATTTATATCTTTTATCAGCCAATTCATAATACATGTTTCCCAAACTCAATGTTTTTCTTTGATACTGATTGATATTCGTTCTCAATGGGAACCAGTATTCAAGGTCATACACCCACAAACCCTAGGTTGTCTAGGTAATTCTTCCTCCTTTATCACTTGTAGTTGTAAGTTAGGATCTATTGTTTAGTTACTCGTAGCATTATAGTGTTGGAAAATGTACACGAAGGAGGTAAAAACCCCGGGTACGAAAACCATAGTTTCAGTTCTTCGGTCAATAGAAATTAAACCAACGTTAATAATGCTGTTGACATCGCTCGGATTAACGGTAATGTTTTTTTTATGGTTGTTTATTTCTGTGTGAGAGAAAGAATGAGATGTGTGCGCGTTCGTAGGAGAGCGAGAGGGAGAGAGAGCTATGCTAGAGAAAAGGAAGATTCATATATTCTCTCCTTAAAAGTCATATAAATAGGTTGAAATAACACGGGTATGATTTGACCCCGCCCCCCTCATACACACATAAACAAGCACTCTCACATACGCATATGATAAAGCGCCTTAGTTAATGCCATTTTTTCCCTTTTTCTTGATAGTAAATCGATTTAATTTGTGAAATATACAGCGTTGAGGATCAAAATATCTGAATGACAGTGAGCTTTTCCAATACAATATCAAGATAAACAGTATACTAAAAATGTCCTAAAACGTATGTCTTCGGCCACTGTCTGAGTCAACATTTAGAAAACTTAATCCCTAGACTGCTAGGAGCCGCTTTACTGCCACGCCTATTCACTGCCAGGTGGCAATACAGGTGGTTTAATATAAATATTCATAAAATTTAAGGTCTTTTTCATTTTTCATAATGATTCATGTTTATTGTGAATTTTCCTATTAAACTATTCTATTAAGCAGAAAAATATCTAGTTTTTTCTTTATGCAGGATATATATATTTCCTGATAACCGTCTTTACTTTTATACAATTTTGTGGAGTTCGGACACGTGTGTGTGTGTGTTTGTGTGTGTGTGTGTGTGAGCGCGTGTGAATATATATGTATATATATGTATGTGTATTATATATATATATATATATATATATATATATATATATATATATATATATATATATATATGCATATATATATATATATACACATGCATACATATATGTACTGTGTGTATGTGGTTATGTATGTATATATTTTTATATATAATCATCACTGTATAGTTACATGCAAACGATAGATATGCATAAATTTGTATATATATATATATATATATATATATATATATATATATATATATATATATATATATATATATATATACATATATATATATATATATATATATATATATATATATATATATATATATATATATATATATATATATATATATATATATATATATATATATAATATAAATAATATATATACATATATATATATATATATATATATATATATATATATATATATATATATATATATATATGATATATATATATATATATGTAAATATATGTATGTATATATTCATATATTTGTTCATTCATATGTGTCTAATCTCGTTATAAGAGTGCAATTTCATTGCTGATTTTACTGCTCATTTCGAGGTTTCGTCTGCCTTTCAAAGCCCCGGTCTGCTCTACAAGGTTTCTGTTACTTAATTTGCTGTCATTATATTTAAGCAGTCCAAATAGTAATTTCAGTGGAAATATAGATATCTATGTTTAAATTTCTAAGGCGTGACATTTTTTGCATATTTCCTAAGACAAAATATATATATATATATATATATATATATATATATATATATATATATATATATATATATATATTATTATTATTATTATTATTATTATTATTGTTATTATTATTATAAAACATCTTGCTTCTCCTAAAATTCAGAATTTCTGAGTTGTCACAAGTTGTCCCCTTCTTCTTTAATCAGTCGAGTATGCAGGGTTAATGGAGCAGATGCTAAATAGAATTGCATCTCTTTATCTATTTTTCCTTTTAAACAAAATCAATATTATTCCAAGTGATCTTCAAAATTCGCGAAATCAGATTTTTTAGACTAATTACCGTTGATCAACTTACAGTAGACCAAACCACAAACAGCATTGTTCGTTCGCCAACCAAGGGTTAATCCCAACTTGTCTTACCATCCCAAATATACGCATTAACAGAGGAAGCCAGGGACGAGATTGGTTATAAGATTTGTCGTCAGGATATAGGAAGTAATGTATACATGAGATTTGATGTTTTAAATTGTACCATTTTTTGAAAGACATGAATATCGACCTGGGATAAATCTGTACTTAATAAACTGTCTTCCTTAGTGCCATCTTTGACCACCTCTCAAAAAATTCTGACCTAATGTTCTCTGCATTCCGGTCCTCTTACATATGAGCATAAATAGTCTATGAAGCCACTGGTAATTTTTCATTCATAAATTTCAATAGGAAGCCACGCAGAAACAATGGATCATGTAAGAAAACCTTTACAGATAAATGATACGTGATTCACGTTTCACCTTCTCAAAGTAATTTGGTTTACACTTATAAGTTTAACGAACACTTCTATATTTCTATTTCTATACTTCTATTTACAAGATAATTTGAGATTAAATGTCCTCGATGTCTGACTATCGTGATTGTGCTAACGATGCCAGTTATACCAGTTCCAATTGTACTTTTTTGAGGAAAACTACATATTTCCAGCAATAATTTTGGCATTGGCCAAAACACTGTAACGAAATTTTAATGGTTGATATTACTTGTCAGTGAAAATATTTGCGAAATGCCACGAGCTAATCACGGGCTTTGTTACTAACAAGTGCATTCCAATCACAGATTACTGGATACTACGCATATATTACCAGAAGAAATGCAGTCCTTACGCCATAAGGATATACCATTTGGAACTGTAGGAAATTGTACAAACGCAATATGTATCGAGTCCTGCAAGTGATATGTGATAATTTAGACATCGATTAGTATGTGAGTGCGTATGTGAAAAAAACATTGAATGCAGAGAAGTTTCAACGTGTCCGTGAACAGGAGTGTGGGACCAGCTTAACCCAAAACCCCATTCCTTGACATGATATTACTAAGATATCATTTCATAAATGTCTAAGGACACACTCTGACGAATCCGTCCAGGAAGACCTTGCCCACAACAGGTAACGTTTTGTGTAAATAGTAATTCATTCTGAAACTTACATGGAGTCTTTGTCGGGTTCATTTAAATCTTGAAACAAAATTACTTGAATCCCTCTTGTCATGACATAGCATTTATGGTAAAAAGCAGACTGGATTTAGGTGGCCATGCTCGATTTCTTTATATTACTAGTAATGTATATTCAATTTTAATCATTTCAAAGAGATTTGGTAACACGGTTTCGGTTTCACTTTCGATTAATATATAGTGGGCGTACAGTATGGAGACAAAGAGAGAAAAAGAGACGTGGGAGTGTGTGTGTTTGCTTACCCACGTGAACGCAAGCGTCTCACAGCACTCCTTTACTCGCTCGCCCGCGCGCTGACCGCCTGCGCTCCAGACCGAGACCAGGCACGCGGCTGCGAGCTCTCCCAGCGACGAAGACGAGACTAAGATGAAGTTCTTATTCCAAGCGGTTATCCTCTCGTCCATGGCCGCTTGGTTGCTCGTGGCGCAGCAGTTTTATTTGGACGGGATTTCGATTCTCAGTCTCAATGAAACCTTCACGGAAAAAAAGGTTTCCAGTAATCTCATCTGCGCTCAGTACTGCAGCCTTGGAGGATGCAGTGCGTTTGATTATCAAGGTAAGCATATTGTAAGGGTATATATGAGTATTCATATCTAAGTGCGTATAAATAGCTAAGCTATTTATATACTTATGTGTGGTGTGTGTGTGTGTTGTGTGTGTGTGTGTGTGTGTGTGTGTGTGTGTGTGTGTGTGTGTGTGTGTGTGTGTGTGTGTGTGTGTGTGTTTCTGAATATCTGTGTCTACAGACAGATAAATAG
>NC_051394.1:34143054-34163054 GCF_015228065.2 Penaeus monodon
ATATATAAAATATATATATAAAATTTATAGATTTTATTATATATTATAATATATTTAATATATATTTTATATATATATATATACTATAATATAATTATAATAATAAATATTATATATATATATATTTTTTAAAATATTTATAATTATTTATATCATAAAATATAATTTTAATAATAATATATTTTTATATATATATTATATATTATATATTTATGTGTGTGTGTTTATAAATATACATACATACTTAAAATTTTATATTTTAAATGTACGATTGCTATCCCTTTAGACAAAAAAGAAGCCGAGTGCTTAAGCCCTTCACTCCCACACAACCCTTTTTTCTTGTTAAACTCCTGCCCGGGCCCTCCGCGTGGCCATAAAAATGATCTGAGCCCTTGCGCCCCAAAGCAAACTGACGGGGGAACCCTTGGGGCCCCGCAGGGGGCCCTAAAGTGCTGAACCAAGGGAAAACCCCCCCGATGTGTGGCCACGCCAGGGTTCCCCTCACTACCTGCCTTGGGGGTTTCCCCTTTGGGTTGGGGCAAAGATGGGGGAAAAAAACCCCAAAACAATAAACCCCCTGCCCGTGGGTTAGTGCAGCAAAAAAGTGGCTACCCGGGCTGCACTTATACCCAAATGAAACCCAGCAGGGACACAGCAAATACAAAAATGAAACCGCGTGGGGGGATAACCGCCCCCGCCAGCCTCCAGACCCACAGGCGACGGAAAAAAAACAGCAATGTTTTCCCCAAAACCCCAGGTGAAATTTTATTTTGGGTACCATAAATGTTACGACAGGGTACCAACTGGGACAAACCGAAATGCACCTTAAAAGAGAAAAAAGACGGTGTCACGGATGGCAAAAAAATGATGATGGGAGAATTTTCTGGATAAGTGCGGTAAAATTGTTTTGCAGAGGGGTAATAGAGCTCATTATCCTTGGCGGGCAAACATCTACAACACCCTTTAAAAAAATGTCAAGGCGTACTGGCCAAATTTGGGGAGCGAAAAGATCCTAAATCCGTGGACCCCCAAACTTCAGCACCAGTGCCCCAGCCATTTCAGATGAGGGTCCATTGCCTTGTGGAAAACCCCTTCAGGAGAAGAAAAAGGCTAAGGGAAAAATCCGGGCAGAAAACCGGAGTAATTTCCCAAAAAGCAGTTGGATTTTTATCCTTGCTTGTTCCTCCGGTCCCAAAATGTATTGCTCTGCTCTCCCGCCAGCAAAGCCAAGGGGGGGGATTAAAAACAACACACTGAGTAAACCTCTCCATCCCCGGGGCCCCCTGGAAAATCCCCCCATTGTCACTTTTTCCAAACCCAACAGAAAAAACTTTGGAGGCAGCTGTTACTAGTTATAAACCCAGTACGGGTTTTGGCGTAGCTACAGGGGCCCCCTTTGATTTTAAAGCTCTTCCCCCGAAAGAACCGAAAGTCAGGGGGGGGTATTGATTTTGGGTTTTAATATTCTTTTTTTTTTAAATTTTGATGTTTTGGGGAAAATCTTTCTTTTAAACAAACGTAATTTATTTTTTTTCTTTTTTTATTGTATAATTTTATCTCCCCTTTTCATACTTTTTTGTAGTTTTCCCATTTCATTTTAACGTTATATTTTTAAACTTCTGGGTTTTTTTACTTTTTTTTTTGTTAATTTTACTTAAACTTTTGTAAGGCCCAAACGAACCAAACTTTTAAAAAAAAATTTTAAAATGGCCCTTTTCCCCAAATTATAAATAAGCCCCAGCCCACTCGAAATCCCCTTTTGGTGTTATTTTTACCCCAAAAAAAGAAGTGTCAGAACCCGGGTTTTTTTTCCGCTGGTGATTTCGGGAAACCCGGGCCCGTGTTGAAAAGGCCCCCCGGGGCTCCGTTAAAAAGTTAAGTAGAGTTTTGTTTTTTCCCAAAGGGGACTTAAGTCATCATTTTTTAAAGGGGGAGGGTGCTTTTTTTTTTTTTTTTAGTTTTTTTGGCTGGACCGTCGAAAGTTTTTTTTTTTTTTTTTTTTTTACTGTAGTCTTTTTTTTTTCTTTTATGATTTTTTTTTTAACTTAAGTTCTTTTTTAAATTTTTTGGGTTTTTTTTTCTGTTTTTTTAATTATTTGAAATTTTTTTTATTTTGGGCTCTTTTAAATTTCCTTTTTCCTTTTTAAAAGCTTTCACTAATTATTTTTAAATTTAAAACTTGCTTTTTTTTTTTTTTTTTTTTTTTTTTTTTTTTTGGCTATTACATGGGTTATTTACAATTTGGTTTTGGTTCAATTTTGTTTTGTTTTAGTCTTTTACTACAATTTCGACACTTTTTTTTCCTTTTTTATCAAAAAAAATATTGTAAGGTTAATTTTGGGTTTTTCCTTTTAACCTCCACCCTCCCCACTATTTTCAAAAAGGAATTTCTTTTTTCTGCTAAATAAACGCCCTTAAATGACCCCCCCTCCGAAGGGGGGGAGGGGTCATCCTATGGTCAGTAACCCCCCAAAGCGGGGGACCCCCTAGCCAAAATGCCAAACGGGCCCTATAGTCGGGCCTGCTTCATCGGGTGCGGGGGCCCCAAAATTTAACTGGAAATGAAAACCCCTTTGACAAAAAAAAAAACTTCTCTGCATGAAACAGGTTTGCATCCGTGGCAGTTCAAAAACAGAACTATACTTTTTTCTGTCAGGGGCCCAAACCATGCTGAAGGGGGTTGTCTGTTTCCATAGAAACTGTTTTCCCCTCAAAAAACCCACAACCCTTTTTCGTCTATAAACCTCCTCCAGCACAGTAAACATCCTGAGTGTTATGCCCCCCAAAATTTCCTGCTCTTCACCCGAGACCAAGACCTGTTTAAAAGGGACTTAAATACTGTCCAGGGTTTATTAGTCCCAAAAGTACTATGTACCTATTAAAGTGATTTTAAATACCCGGATCGGGTTGATTTTCAGTCCCCTTTGGCAGAGTCCCGAACTTTTTTTGGATTTTAGGGCCCCTCCCCAATGTTTTGGGGCGTCACAAATACATTCCTTTGCTCCAAATTCATTGGGTATCTGGCAACCCCCCCCAGATCTTGTCCGGGCCACCACCCGGACCCCGGGGCTTTCACTAAAAAACCCTCACTGAATTGCCTCATCACATGCAGCTACCACGGGCCTGGAAAACCAAATTATTCTTGGTCATCAAAAAATTTCCCTTTCCACTCAAAATTCCAGCACATGCAAAGCAGGGCCCCGCATCAACATAATATGCAGAAATTGCAGTCTTGTGCAAACACTTCTAAAGGGCTTCCTTGTGAAGTACCCCAAGGACTGTCCTGCTGGTAACGATAAGAGATGGTAAACATTTTTTGATACCTTTTAAAATTTTATGCTTTTGGATCTTTCGACAAAAAAAATTTAGCAGAACCCTGACTGGATTAAAGCTGATGTAGCTGAGTTGGGTTTTCGAAAATTGAGGCCCAAAAAACAGCTCTTAAAGCTACAAAAAAACAAACCCTTTTTTTTTAAAAAAAGACCTGCACCCCGGAAGACCAAAATAAAGCTCAGAGGGATTGCTCATTATTTCGGCCCACCTTTACCTCTATCAGAGTTCACTCTAGAGAAAAAATACTTACGGATAAAAGCTTCCAAAACCAACATTCCCTTTCCCCTGTTATGGAGGAGCTGAACATCCCAAAAACTGGAATTTGAAAAGGCCTTTTGACCCCTCTAGCCTATGGCAAAGCCCCGGGGAAAATATAAACATCCCCCAAAAGCCGGGAAAAGGATCCATTTCACCACCTGCACCAGTTTCCTCTTACAGTGATGGGTTTTGATGGTTCACCCTCAATCCATCCCCAATTGAGATGGGAATGAAAAAGGCGCATCTTCCCCCAACACTTTTTTGATTTTCTTTTCCCTTCTCTTGTCCTAAAACCTTCAGCTATTCTTAAAACCTTTGATGTTTCCCAAAGCAAAATCAAAGGTGGCGGGTTTTCCATATGCTCTTAAATGTGACACAGCTCTTACATCACACTCGGGGGAAAGGGCGCTCAAAGCAACAAATCAACGGGTCTGACGACCCACCTCCTGAAAGGCACCCTTTACATGTTTACGCTGCTCACCCAGGGGCGACTTTGTTAGGTGGGCCCTTTTTAAATCGGATGGATGAGGGAAAAAAACCCAAGGACTTTCTTTTTTTGGTACTTTGCTATTTGGACACGCCCCCCCGGGGGACCTGTCCTTTTCAAAAAAAAAAATTGTGTGAAAGGGGTGACAGGGAATCAGGTTACTTGACCCAGCCGTCTGAGAAGCTTTTTGCTCTGACAGTACGGCTTTCCAAACGAAAGGGGAAAAGAGGGAGGAAGTGTAGGTAAAGAAAATGCGACGAAAAATAGCATCATTTCCCCAAAACCCTAGATGCATCTTCACCTGTCACACCCCCCTGCAGTAGAGCCGCCGACCCAAGGGGTTTAAGGGGGCCAAAAACCCCTTTAAACCCTTTCTGCATATGTATGTTATTTTAAAATTTTAATATATTATATAATAAAATATATATATATATAAAATATATATATTTTATATAGGGATAATATATAAAATTTTTAATATATATATATATAATATATATATATATTTTAAATTAGATGGGATAGATAAAATATAGAAAATATATTATTAGTTGTAGGTTTTTTATGTATAGTTTTGTGTGTGTGTCATATAAATATATATATTATATATATATTTATAATATTTTAAAAAAAAAATTTTATATTAATAAATAAATATAATATATTTTAAATTAATTTTTAATATAAAATTTATATTATATATATATTATAAATATAAAATATATAAAATTTTATATATTATATATTTTTATATATATACACACCACCACACACAAAACACAAAAATTTATATTTTGTTATATATATATATATATATAAAATTATTATAAAATTTTATATATATAATATATATATTTTATAATATATATATTTATATATGTTAAATATTATATATTATAATATATATATAATAAAATTTTAAAATATATAAAAATATATAAAATGCTTTCATGTGTTATTGTATATATATGATATATTTATGTTTTTACATGTATATATCATTATTTTTATAAATATATATGATATATTTGTATAAGTAAATAAAAACACACACCCCAAAACCACACGCGCACTATATATTTTATATATATAATATATATATACATATAATTATATATTATATATATTTATAAAATTTATATTATAATTTTATATATTAAAATTTATACATTTTGTATTGACACATTTTAAATTATGAAATATACATATATATGTTATTGGGCATCTATTATGTGCCTGAGCCGGTGTGACACCCATTAACAAGAGCCCCGGGCCGGGCACTTTTTACCGCCCCTGGGTCATGCCCCTCACCTTCGGGGGTAACGGAAACGTTTGGGGGGGGTAGCCGAGGGTTGAAGCGCCCCAGCAAAACCCGAACCCCGTTTCCGAGCCCCGTTCCTTAAACCGCGAGCCCCTTTTCCCCCCCCTTACCCGTAGGAGCTGACGCCCCCCCGCCAGGGACTACCGCGAAAAAGTTTAAATTTTTTAAAACTAGTTCTTTTTTCTTAAATAAACTGAGAATCAGACCTGATTTCCCCTTCGGACCTCCAGAAAATATATTGTTTTTTTATAGTAAATTCCCAATTTAAAAGCCCCTTATAGCTGGTTTTCAGGGGGGTAAACTCACTTTTCCTCCCTTCCGTCAAAATCGTGGGTCATCACGAAATTACCGGGGGGGCTTTTTCCCTTTTTTCCGTGTCCCCATTTGTGTGCTACACCCAAATTTCATTTTTTTAAAATTAAAAAAAGTCCCTTAGGTCCATGGGGAAAGGGGGAAGGTGTTTTTTGCGCATATACGGGAATTACTGAAGTTTTTTTTCCTTTTTCCACCCAAATAACACGTCCGATTTTCAAAAAAAAAAAAATTTTGAAGTGCTGTCAGTTTCATTTTCTTTTCCCTACATTCTCTAAAATGGCTCTCCCCCTTTCGGAAAATACCCCATGCAAAAAAATTCGTTTGTCTTTGGGGCTCTGCTTATTTTTGCTTTTTTTCCCTTCCCTAAGGACTCTGACTCTTCTCTTTTTTCTAAATCATCTTCCCCCTTGGGCCATCTACTTCGGGCTTAGTTTCCCCGCCTTCTCTCCCCAAACACAAAGAAACAAATTCTCTCCCCAAACTCCCCCCCTCTCCTCTGACCTCCCCTAGTTACAGTTTCAGCAAGCAGGGGCCCCCGACACAGTTCCAAAAAAGTTTTAGGGGGGAGTCCGAACTTTTTGCAAACATCGGGGCCCTCGTGGCGGCCGAATGCGACTCAACCCCAAACCCCCGAGAGTGGCTGAGGTGCTGATTTTTTTAACATTTGCCGAAGATCAGGAAAATCGTATGGAATGTTGAAAATTTTATTTTCAAATTGAACATTTTCGAGGCAGACGGGGAATCACCATCTACGACTCGTAAAAATTTCTAAAAGCAAAAACCCCCTTCCTTTTTCCCAAAAAATATCTTTCATCTTTTCTAATAATTTCGCGTAAAACTTATGCAGTGGGCCCCAGTCTAAACCAGGGGTCAACGCGTCGGTGTTTCTGAAGCAATGGGGTTTTCTCCCAAACAAAATCGCACGCGGCCCGTTCTTGAACATTTTGCTAAAAACGTGTTTTTTTGTCTTCCCATCTCTCCACTGTGCGCAAACGGTTTTGGGTAAAGTCCCACAGTCTTCATTTGATAAGCTTCCTGAAATCCTCGGAATGAATTCAAAGGGTGGGAAAAGTTTCCGGGAAATGCAAAGTATTTTGATCAGGGAAAAAAAAAGGGAAATAATCCCCAAAAATTACTTTTTTTGGGGCGGGAAAGAAACCCCGGCGTGAAACCCCAATTGGGGGATGAAAGGGAGGAAAAAGAAAGTCCCCGCCCCCCCGTGTACCGCTGCGCAACAAAAACCCCCCCCCCCTCCCACCCTCCGTGTGTTCTGGAGCCTCCCTCTGGAGACAGTACTTAATTTTTTTAGAGGAAAAACTGGTAGGGGTTGAAACCCGGGGAAAAAAGTACATTGGCCCCCGGTGTAAATTTTTGTCCTTCTCGGTCTCGTGCCGTTAGTGCTGGGGTACCAAACACAAACGGGGGGCCCCCCTCTTACCTGCTAAATTTAAAAGGGAAAATCCCCATACACTTTCATTGATACAGGAAGTTGCGTCATTTTCGTGGTTAACGGGGTTTGAGGAGTTTCAGCTCTCGTCTGGGTACGCAAACCAAAGGGTTTTTTTTAGAGGTGTGGGCTGGATCTAAACTAGGTTTTAACTGGAACTAAGTTTGTAACATTTTAGGTTTGGGAAAAATTTAAATTTTTTCCCTTTTGTTTATCATGTTAAGGGTTTCCATAGTTTCCCCGGCCATTTGCTCCCTTTTTGGGCTATTTTTATACGTTTTTTGGTAGGGTTTGTGGGGCCGCAGGGAAAAGAGGGGAAAAATTTAGGGGCGGTTTATAAGCTAACTGATCGGAAATTTCCCTCGGAAACACCCGGGCCCTTTTTACCCTATCATCTTTTTTCTGCCTCACTTTCAAAAAGCGACAAAGTCTCGATTGTGTCACTCTCATACCGGAAACCCCAACCCCACGGACAAAATCACTCTCCTCCCCTACCCCTGCTCCCCCACCCCCCCCCCTAAACCCCCCCTGTCTTTCCCCAACTACCTCCTCCCCATATCTCCAGAAAACCCCATTCCCCCCCTCAATTCATGACTTTCCCCGAGTCCTTCTAGGGCTCATTCTAAATTTATCATGGGAAATTTCTTCTCCTTACATGCTACAGATACCTCTGCACACATCTGGGCCATATCCACACATCATCCCCTCTTTAAAATCCATGTGGGGTTTCAAGATGGTTTTTTGGGGCACTTATTGGCGGGGGGAGGGCTGTAGTATTCCCGCCCTTTCCTGCGGTTTTGGGGTTTAAAGTAAGAGCCTCTGTTTGGGAAATACCACATGCTTGGGCCTCCCTGAAAATTTGTGGATTAAAAGGGGGCATTTTTCCTTTCCCCCTCTGTTTCCTTGCGGGGGGGGAGTGCGCAAAAATTTTTCCCGCCCCTTTGTCTAAATTTAAGTGCTGTTGGCCCGATAGATTGCGAGGTCCCCGGATCTCCCGATGCTGAGTTTTTAAATGCCTGCATCGCTTTCTCTTGGGACTTTTTCTTTCCCCGTTCCCCCCATTTAGCTGACCCATTCCTGCGCTTTCAAAAACTGGCAGGGCCCTTTCCCTTTTTTTTTTTGGGGGGTAAGAAATTTAGGGAAGTTTTTTAAATCAATACCACGACATTTCCGACCAAGGCCGCCTTTTGGGAAACATGGTAAACATGGTAAGCCTCTATTACTTTAGAAACCCGTGTTATTCCGGGTTTCAAATTCCCACAGCAAGGTGTCAAAATTCTAGAGGAGGAAGTGTGCCCTTGCGGGGACCCAAAGGGGTTAAATTTAAACCCTTTAAAAATAGCCCCTGGGGCACCCCCCAAACGCTGGTTTCCCCAAAGGGGCAGCGGTTTTCCCCTCCCATTTGCAATTTTGGTGCCCGAATAAGGGACCGTTCCTCCCCCTTTTTCCCTCCCTTACCTTCGTCCCGTCTTGGGAAGACATTGGTGGGGGGAGTAAGGGCTTTTCCTCCATTGAAACCCCAAAAGGTTTTTCTTCAAAGGGCCCCCCGGCAGAGGACAGCAACCATACACTGCAAATTCCCCGATGATTTTTGGGCACTTTGGGGTTTCGGGGGGTTTACCCATGGGTCTCCGGAACTCTCCTCTGTGTTTAGTCGTCTATGGTCTCGTCCCCGCCCGGGGGTTTTAATATTACAGGTGCTTTGTCTATTTTTAAAACCTTTTTTGGTTTTTTCAAACCCCTGACAAACACCAGGAAAATGGTTTTCGCATTGGGTTTTTTAGCGACTTTCAGAAAACGGGGTTTTAAAAATTAATCCTGCCAAATTAAATTCTTCCCGTTCGTTTTGATTTTTCCTTCCGGGGATTCATTTAGTTCTGCAGGGATTTTTCCTTGACGAGGCCAAGGGAAAAACGGTCAGCATGTTCCCCATTCCCTCTGATGCACACAGGTTAAAGTCGTTCCCGGGGTTAGCAGGTTTTTTTTAGACCATTTATTAAAGGGTTTTGGGGGGTTTTGCTGGGACCTTTACAAAACCCCAAAATTCCCCCCTTTCGCTGGGGAGGGGCAGGGCAAACCCATTTTTTAAAGTTCAATATTTTCTATCACCTGCTCCAGTGCTTTTCATTTTTGAGGTTTTATCTCCCCTTCATTTTCCACCCCCAAAACGCGTCGAAAGTTGGGCTAGGAGACGGGTTTTAAAGCAAAGAACGAAGGTTCTGCGTCCTCTTGGTTTTTTTAGGTTTCTCCTAGCGCAGAGAAAATTTACTTTGGTTTCCCCAAAAGTTGGCAGTTTTTTAAAGAACTCTTAAATCCCTTTAGATATATTTTACTTTGGGCAAAGTCCCTGGTTTCCCCCGGACCACCTGCCCTCACATCGCTTAAAGGGAATTTTTCCGATTGGGATTTGGGCAAAGTTACCAGGATATCCTGGCGAATTTTTTATGTGACTTTTTTATTTATTCAGGGGCCTATAAATGGTTTGCCGCTGACACAATGTCATGCGCGCCAATCGAAAACTCCAATCTTTGAGGCAAGAAGACTCTGCTAAATTTCCCCCCCTTTATTTAGGGTTGCCTTCGTCACTTTTGTAAAAAGTTCTTCACAGGTTTCCTCCCTTTTGGGGAAAAGCTGAATTTAAAAACAAGGGGCATGCTGCCCCGTGGGGCCGACAAAATTTTCGGCCCGATCATTCAAGCCCTTTTCCAAAGGCCCCAGGGGTTTTCCCAAATTTAGAGGGTTGCCATTTTAAACGAAATTTTGGGTCCAACGGATCGTCCGACAAGGGTTTTAGTGGTGCCGGGAAATTTTTGTGCCGCGTGTTTTGGAAATATGCTCATGAATACCCTGAGGGAGCACTTGTGGGATTCCCTAATTTCATTTCAGTTTAAATCTTCCCGATTTTATTTTCCCGGTTAGTAACGAGGGGTAATTTAAACACGTCAGGTCTTTCAAGACTTTCCCCCTTTTACAAGGGTCAAAACAACAATCCTACACCTGGGGCCCAAAGTTCGACAAATTTCCCGGGTTTTCCCCCCGACAAAAAAGGGGTTTATGGGTTTTCCCCAAAATTTGTCTTAAATTTTACCCCCATCACGGTCTGGCAACAAACCATTCTAGTGTTCGTGGAAAAATTTTTTTTGCTAAGGGGAGTTTGGGGGCGGTTTTCCCTCAAAATTTAGTGCCGAAAGCATTTCATGACGTAATTTTTTTGCCGTCACGGGTGGGCCCAATATTTAGCTCGGATAACGGTACCGAGTTTTTAAATCCGGGGTTAGCCAAATCCCCACACGCAGCTAATGTAATGCAGGTGAAACCCTTTTTTTCCATTCCTCCGCAGGCTAATGGGATCACGGAAAATTTAAAAAAAGATCAAAATTCCCACCATTTTTTTCGTCAACTGGGGGACGACAGCAAGGACGATTGGGGTGCTCTTTTACCCACCTTTCCCTTTGGGCCATCAAATTTTCTTCCCTGGGCATATCCCACCCCCTGGGGAAAGAGGGCCGGGTCCTCTGGATCGGACAACTATACTAAGTATTTGGTTTTTTTCATCAGCACGAGCGTTTTGCAAAAGCGGTTTCCCGACCGGTCTTTTACAGAATATTAAATTCCCGCTAAAACCTCGTGCAAAAACTATGGGGGCGGGGTTTCCCTTTATATTTAAGAAAACTAATGCTCATAAATACTATTCGGCCTAAGCTTAGTCCCTTTTTTTGGGGGTCCCCCCCCGAGTTGTACAGTAAAGAAAAAACATGGCAGAGTGGGAAGTCGTCGCTGATGGCTCCCGTTCAGTATTCCATTTTGACGTCCTGAAAACTGGGTTTATTTATATTATTTAGTGTCAGGATTTCCCCCCTGATTGTCCTCTCATTGGTCTCCTTGCTTTTGGGACTCATCCTGTTTCTCCTTGCCCTTTCACTAGTCCTCCGGGGTTTTGGCAGGTATATGTGGTTTTCTTCCCCGTAGGGGGTTTTTTTTCTATCTCTGATATTTCCCGCGAAATTTCTGCCTTACCTGCCCGCTCATTCTCGAACTGACCGTTTTTCATCCAATTTTTTTTTTTATTGGTTCTCTTGTTTTCGGGGGATTGGATTTTAAATTTTTTAAAGCTGGTCGTGCAGTGGTGATGATATTTGGGCTCCCTTCCAGGATGCTGGGCGGCCATAATCTATGGCACTCCTCATGGAGGGGACTCGCATCGCCTGCCGCTAACGTGAAGGCGCACCTGAGGGTTGGTTGAGGACCTTGGGAAGGGTTTTTTCCCCAAACAAGCCTGTGGAGGCCCGGTTTCCCCGCTATTTCCACTCCGCAAAAATTCGAAGCTCGCTTACCACAGGGGCCAGTTAAATTTTTCTTCGTGCCCAAACCCTTTCAATAGATCCCTTTTCTTGATGCCATGGGCATTCGCCCATTCGATCGTATCTTTTAAACGACATTCGAGTTGAATTCTTTCGTAGGGGTCTCAATCCTCAGGGCGGGCTCAGGAAGGATTATTTTAAATTTTTTTGGCAACATTGCGCTAAATTTGGGTTTTGGATGACGACACCCCTTTTCATCCCAACTCAGGAAGTATAGGGAAAAAATACTTCCCGTATTCATAAATTTCGACTCGTCTGGTCATGCTGGCCCAAAACACTTTTACACAACGTTCAGGAATTAAACTTCTGATTTTAATGCGTGGGAAGTTTAAAGGGCGTTTAAATTTTAGGGCCAAAAAAACAAGTTTTTTTCATCTTACCTCCTTAACTTTAAACGGTTTTTTTTTTTTACCAGAGCACAGTAACAAAAATTTCACACAATTGAATAGTTTTTGGGAACAGCCCCCATTTGTGCGGGCGCACGGGGGAGGTTTTCGCCTACGTGATTTCGCCCCGTTGACATGGCGCGGGATTTTTAAGGGTTTTTTTTCATTTTCTGCCAAGGGCTCTCTTCCCTTTAAGACAATGCCTCGGTTTTTAAAGATACCTGGGGGTCTTCCCCCCCTGCCTCGGGCTGTCTGTTTATTATTCCGCGGGCCTTTTTACTTTCTTTAGGGTGTACCACATACAAAAAGTTCATATTTCAATTTTCCGGGCCTCACACATTTATTCTTAAGAGTTAGGGGCATGACTCCTGTTTGAGGCCTACCCAAAGGGCACATTCGTGTGCTTTTCTTTTACCCCTTTAAACCCTTTTTCTCTGGGAGACCCATCTTGGGGCTCTTTCTCTTTTTCGGGTTTTACTTTCTCTCTAACTTTTCCGGGGCCCCTTTTTTGCATGGTCTGGGTTTCTATTAAACTTGGTCTGATACCCCCACCCCAAAAGGCCCCCATTCCCATGGCGAGGAAAACCCCCCAAAAAGAGCTGGGGACTCAGGGAAAACATTTTTGGGGGCCGTCTACAGAAAATGGTTGGGGTGGGGAGGGCTTGCGTGTATGGCCCGTGGGCACAAAAAACCGAGGGGGGACAGGAAAAGACCCGAACAAATGGGAGGAAGATGGGACGCGCCCGTGGAAAATTACTTTTACAGTGTACCCTCAAAGGGTTTCTCCAGGGGGGCAATTTGACACCTTGAGGGGGAGCAGTCTCTCCGCCTCAGGGGGGAGGCGAGGGGAAAGGGGGCAGAGCAGCTGTTGACCGCCCGGGGGATGACTTAAAATTTGGCAAAACCAAAGGGAAAAGCTTGGGGGGGGTAGCCGAGGGTAAACACTTACCCCAAAGCCCTAGGGGTTTAAACGACCCCCAAAAAACCCAAAAGGGGTCAGTTTTCCCCATCCCTTTCCTTTAGCCCGAACAACTTCCCCCCCTTAAACCCGTATGAGCCCGACGCCGCCTCTGCCAAAGACTTTCCGCGACAAGATCAATTTTAAAAATGTGTCTGTTCTTTTTAATAAAGCTGAGATCCCGGGCACTTAGTTTTCCTCTGGACCTGCCAGATTTAAAATTTGTGTTTTTTTTTTAGTATAATTCAAATTAAGATCTTATATTTATTACATATATATGTAAACCTATATGTTTGTGTGTATGAACAGCTACACAGAAGACTATTTTTAGGGGAGTGTCCCAAAAAATTCAATAACGAAAAGAACCTTATGTTTTTTGGGAAAGTTGTATTTTTTGGGGGCGAATTGGTCCCCATTCTGTTCAAAAGCTCGAATGTTGTTCAGAATTCCCAAAGGAAATTAACTGTGCCATGATCATTTTTATTTTTTCCCAAAACGATGGAAAAGCCTTGCAATATTTTAGAAAAAGCCCTTTTTTTTTTTTTTTTTTTTTTTTTTTTGGGACCATCGCTCGAGATATTCATGTATGGCGTCACAAAAAAAACATTTGGTAAAGGGCACCACCCCTCCCCTTTTCCCATTTCCCTTTGTTTTGGGTTTTTTTAAAATGTTTTTTTAATAGAAATGAAACCCCAAAACCTTTTTATATTGTCCCCATTTTTTTATTTCTTCATTTTTTCATTTTAAAAGCTTTTTAAAAAGAATGTGAAACGCGAACAGGAGTGGCCGAATCACCCCAGGTTCCCTTTGGGGGGAAAGCCCGCAAATGGTGTCGGGAGGTGACGGATGTCGGGCCCGGGGTGATTTTTCTTGCACAGAAAATGTAGAAAATTTTTTAGGGGGTTTTCCTCCCCAAAAGTTAGGTCTAATTTTTTTTTTTTTTTCTCGAAACGGAAACCCTTCTTCTTTTTTCCGGGCAACAAAACCCCATCCTACCAGCTGTGAGTTTTAAGATTGGTTTTTTTAAAATCCCGACATCCCCGCCCGTGGGCATATCCACCCAGACTCCGGGCCCCAACCCCCAAATGAAACGTGTGGGCAAACCGTGTCAAAAAACATGTATCAAGACCCCCTCGTAAACGTGTCCCAGTCGTGAATAAATTTCCCTTTCAAACACAGGAACTCTATTCCGTAAGGGAAACGCTTGACAGTCGAGTTTTGTGGGGTCTATTCCGACGCTTGAAAAAGTTTTGGCGGGAGGGGTTAAACTTCATATATTACCAGTATCCTATTTTTCCCTTTCTTTGGGGTTTTAAAGAAAATTTCCCAAAAGGGCTTATTAATATAATAACCGTGTGAGAGCCCTGTCTAACACGTCTTTTTATCGTGTTATGACGTTGAACCCCCCCTAAAAAAGTTAAAAAATCGATTTTAAATTTGTGATAAAATATTTTTTCCAATTATAAATTACCCCAAATTTTTAAACCCCTTTTTATTCGTGAAATTTTTAAAATATTTTTAAAAAACTTTGGGGTTAAAAACATTTCCTAGCGGCCACTATATTTCAAAAATTTCGTTATTTGTGTCAGAAAAGTTTAGCAAAAATTTTCTAAAAAACAGTTTTTTGTGTACACACACAAAACACACACCACCCCACAACACACACACACACACACCACACACCCCACCACAAAACACCACACACACACACCCCCATATATATAAAAATAATTTTAAAAATAAATAATCATATATATATAAAATTAAAATATAAAATATTGTATTGTAAAATTTACACACACACACACACACCCCAAAACAAAACACCACCCCACACACACACCACCCACACACACACACACCCACCCCACACACAAATATATTCTTATATTATATATTATTATAAAATTTTTATATATAAAATATAATAATAAGAAAATTTTATATTATTTTTCTTATTTATATATAATATAATATATATAATTGTATGCGTGTGTGTGTGTTTTGTGTGTGTGTGTGTCTGTGACCGTGTGGTAATGTATTTAATTTTGAAAAACGTTTTTTTTTTATTTTTTTTGATTTTGTTTTTTTATAATTTGTGCCCCGATATTACAACGGGTTTCCTGACAATCTCTAAACAAAAGCAATTCCAGTAAAAGCAAAAATACTAAATGCCCTGGGTTTTTTTTTTTTAAATTTTTTATTTTTCTTTTTTTTTATGGTTTTCCCCCGTCAGATGAAAAAAATGTTTTGTTTTTTAACCCGTTTTTGCCCTTTTACTTTAAATTTTTACTTTTCCCGTCGTGATGATCTTGGAGTGAGTCCGTGGGGTTTCCCCGTTTTCCCTTCCCACGGGGGAGTGCCGGTGGTACCTTTTTGGTAATCTTCTCCTATTTTATCCGGGCTTGGGGCCGCACTGGGGGGGCTTGGGGTGGGTTTGGGCCCCCCGTGGCCCAGGTAGGGAAACGGGTGAAGTTTTTTGCCTTAAGGAAAAAACGCGCCGGGCCCGGGGCCTCGAACCCTCGAATTTCCCGTTTCTGTCGTTTACAGTCTTGAGTCCGATGTTCTAACCACCGGGCCCCGCCCTTTAACTGCCATGTGCAAAACTCAAAAAACTATTCTATAGTAAAAAACGGTTCATTTCATAATGAAAATTTTTTTGCCTTCCAGATGGCGTATCGCATGTAAAACGCCCGGTGTTAATGACTTTCCTTCTACGATGCAAAAAACCTTTCCCCCCAAGTCCTGAAATTGTTAATGTAGCATGTAACAAGCCGGTGGGAGCCTCCAAAGGGAATACGCTCAGAGTAAGATTTTTCAACCCTTTTTTTTTTGCAACACTTTTTAAAATGCAAATTGTTGCGAAACATTAATCAAACTGCTATTGTTTTTTACATATTTTGTTCATTCATACTGTTTTTGGGAAATTCCAAAACATATAATTATATATATAAAATATATATATTAAAAATATATATATATATAATATATTATATATATATATATACATATATAATTTTTCCAATAATAAAAAATTTTATATATGATTTTATATAAAATATATAAATATATATATCCCTATAATTATACAATATATAATAATTTATTTTAAAATTTTATATATATCTAAAATTTTATATATATATATATATATATACATTTTTATATATAATATATTAATATTATATTTTATATTATATATAATATATTATAATGTACTTTTTGTAAAGGCTGCCTTTTAAAGGGTATGGCAAAGTTTTTAAAATCAGCAGGTTAAAATTTTAAAAAATTGGTCCCTTTTGGGAAAAATTTACGAATCCCCGATATGTTATAAACCCTTTTGGTTATTGCAAATTTCCTTTCCCAAACTATTTCTAGTGGTTGAACCAAAAATCTACATTAGTATTCAAGAAGCAATGGGCCCCCTTTTTCTTTTTCCCGACACCATATAGCCCTTTTCTTTGCATGCCATGAAAGAAAACCCCGGGCCCAAAGGGTTTTATAATGTGTAATAGGCTTTCTACATTGTTGTTTAATTAAAAAAAAAACCCTTTATTGATTTTTAAATTTTTTCTTTGTGTTTTCCCTTACTTTTTTCCTGAAAAAACTGTAGGGTCAAAAGAATTTTTTGCTCAGTGGGAAAAAAAAAATGGAAGAATATTTAAACTTTTTTTACAATTACAGATCACTGTTTTTCCTGGAAAAAAATTCATATACATAACACTATATATTTGTTTGGGGTGTGTGGTTTTTTTTGTGTGGTTGTGTGTGTTTTTTGTGGTTTTGTGGTGTGTGTGGGGTGTGTGTTTGTGTGTGTGTGTTGTGTGGTGTGTTGTGGTTTGTGTGTGTGTTTGTGGTGTGGGGAGTGTGTGTGTGTGTGTGTGCGCGCGGCGTGGGGTGGGACGGGGGGGACCAATTTAAAAAGAAGCGGGAAAGGGAAATTTAGGTCATTTTCTAAGGTCAGGTTTGGGCTATGCTAAGGGTTTGGGCCCGGGATAAGGGGGTAGGTTTTAGGTGTGCAGCAAGGAGACTCGGCAGAGAAACACCAAAGTTCGAGTTGAAATTTTTCCCCTCTTTAAATTTAAAGGGGGAATCCCCCATTTTGCGGAAAGGGAAAAAAAGACTCAAAAGGACAAGGGAGACGAAGGGTCCTTCATCATCCCAAATGAACTTGTCTCTTTTCAATAAATTTTGTTTGTGCATTGGGGGGTTTTCTCCCATAAAATTTCCACGGTTTGGTATTTTAAACCCTTTTTTCATGGGGTCGCACGATTATTATATTTTAATATATAATATTATAAAATTTTATATTATTATAATTTTTATATAAAAATAGATATATATATATATTTTTTTTGTGTGTGGGGTGTGTGTGTGTGTGTGTTGTGGTTTTATGTGTGTTGGGGGGTGCATGCGTTTTGTGTGTTGTGTGTTGTGTGTATGTAAATTTTGTATTTAGGGAGGGAGTATGTATGTGTGTGTGGGGTGTGTGGGTGCGTGCCGGGGTAAAAAATTTTTAATACCCATTGATTAAACACAATATGAATTTACGAAAACTTTAGAAGTTCCCCTTTTTGTGATCCTCCTTTTGCTTGCACTGCAAAACCTTCCCTTTCACGGGAATGTGGGGAACGAATGGCAAAACTGCGACCCTTTAGACCCGGGCCCTCTCCGGGTTGGGGGAAAATACGCTTGGTGAAAGTGGATTTGGAACGCCCCTCCTCCCTTCACGCGTCCGGCGTCCCATCCCGAAAATGTCTCTGCTTCTCTTATTCGGTTTTCCCTCAGTTGAGGTTTTTTAAAACATAGTGATTATATATCTCATTGATAAGTATATATATATATATATATATGTATATATATATACATATATATACATATGTATATATATATATATATATATATATATATATATATATATATATGTGTGTGTGTGTGTGTGTGTGTGTGTGTAGATATACATACATACATACATACATACATACATACAATTATATATTATGTACAGATATGCATATGCCGTAGGACGAAAAAGAAGCCGAGTGCTTAAGCCTTCACTGCCACTACAAAGCCTGTTCATTGTTAAGACTCCTGTCAGGTCTCCGCGTGGCCATACATGGATACTGAGCGCCTTGCGTCCCAAAGCTAACTGACAGGGAATCTTGGAGCAGCAGCAGGAGGCCCTAGAAGTGCTGAACCAAGGCACCCCGATGTGTGGACACGCCATGGTTCCTCACTACCTGCCTTGTGGTTCCCTTGGTTGGGCAAAGATAGGGGAAAAAAGCCCAAACAATAAATCCCACTGCCACGTGGGTTAGTGCAGCAAAGAAGTGGCTAGCTGGCTGCACTTATAAATCCATGAAACCCAGCATGACACAGCAAATACTAAAATGCTACCGCGTGCGGGATAACCGACGCCGCCAGCCTCCAGATCACAAGGCGACGGTGAAAAATCAGCAATGTGGTCACCAAAGCAAGGTGAAGAATTTTATATTGGTACCATCAATGTTACGACATGGTACCAACTGGGACGACTCGCATGCACCTTACAAGAGATTTAAAGACGGGATGTCACAGGAGTGGCAGAAAATGATGATGGGAGAAGTTCTGGATAAGTGCGGTGATAATGCTGCAGATGGGTAGATAGAGCTCATTATCCTTGGCAGGCAATACATCTAGTACACCTTTAAAATGTCAAGGCGTACTGGACAAACTTGGAGCGCAAAGATCCTGAGTCCGTGGACACACCAAACATTCAGCACCAGTGCCCCAGCCATTCAGATGATGGCTCCATTGCCTTGTGGACAACTTCAGGAGAAGAGAAGGCTAAGGGAGTAAATCCAGGCAGAAAATCCGGAGTATAGCTCCAAAAGCAGTTGGATGTTATCCTTGCTTGTTCTCCGGTGCCAAATGTATTTAGTGGATATCATTCATTTTAAACATTCCCATTTCATTTTAACGTTTATATATTTACTTCTGTGTGTTTTTATACTTTTATTTTGTTAATATTTACTTAAACATTGTAAGGTCCAACGAACCAAAACATTTTAAAGAATTTATAGACCATTTCCAATTATAAATAAGAACCAGACACTCGGCAATCGCCTTTGGTGATTATCTGTTTACATCCAAAAAAGAAGTGTCAGAATCCGGGTTTTTCGCTGGTGATTTCTGGAACCGGTCGTGTTGCAAGGCCCACCGAGTCTCCATTGCAGAGTTAAGTAGAGTTTTGTTTATGGCCAAGGGACGTAAAGTCATCATTATTTAAAGGGGACGTGCTTTGTTTTCTTTTTTTAGTTATTTTGCTGGACCGTCGTAGTTTCTTTTTTTTTTATTTACTGTAGTCTTTTGTTTTCTTTTATGATATTTTATTTAAGTTAAGTTCTGTTTCAATTTTAGTTTTTCTTTTCTGTGTCTTATTATTTGCAGTGTTTATGTTTGCTCATTTAAGTTCATTTTCAGTTTTAAGCTTTCACTAATTATATTTTATGTGAATCTTGCTCACTTCTTTTCTTCTATTACATGAGTTATTTACAATTTTGTTTTGGTTCAATTTTGTTTTGTTTTAGTCTTTTACTACAATTTCAGACACTTTTGTTCAATTTTATCAAAATAAATATTGTAAGGTTAAGTTTGTTTCCTGTTAACCTCCACCCTGCCCACTACTTCAGGACAATGAATGATCTTATTAATTCTGCTGAATCACGACATTATGACCACTCCCTCCGAAGGTGGGAGGGGTCATCCTAGTGGTCAGCTAACGCCCCAAGCTGGGCATCCCCTAGCCAGCAAGGTGCTAACTGGCTATAATCTGCCTGCTTCATCAGGTGCGTGGAGCACAAGTAGACTGGAAATGTAAACCCTGCACATAAAAAAAAACTTGCTCTGCATGAATCTAGGCTTGCATCCAGTGGCAGTTGCAGAAACAGAACTATACGTTCTTCTGTCATGCCAAGAAACCATAGCTGCATGGTGTCTGTTTCACAGTAAGAAACTGCTTTCCTCAGATGAACCACCATCTCTTCGGCTATCAACCTCCTCCAGCCCAGTGAACATCCTGAGTGTGTATGCTCCCACATTCTGCTCTTCAGCCGAGACCAAGGACCATGTTTACAAGGAGCTTGATACTGTCAT
>NC_051394.1:34168054-34175554 GCF_015228065.2 Penaeus monodon
CACAGCAGGTGTCAGATTCTAGAAGAGTGCGGTATGCTGCAACAAGGGCTAATTCAACCTTCAACTAGCCCGTGGTCAGCGCCAATGCTGCTGGTGCCGAAGCGTCAGCATGGTTTTCGTCCCATTTGCAATTTTCGGTGCCTGAACAAGGTGACTGTTCCGTCACCTTTTCCCATCCCTTACCTTCGTCAGTTCTTGCAAGACATTGGTGGGAAGAGTAAGGTCTTCTCCTCCATTGACCTGGCAAAAGGTTTCCTTCAGGTCCCCCTGGCAGAGGACAGACAACCATACACTGCATTCTCGATGCATGTGGGTCACTTTGAGTTTCTGGTGTCACCTATGGATCTCAGGAACTCTCCTCTGATGTTTAGTCGTCTTATGGCTCTCGTCCTGCAGGGTTTAACTAATGATCAGGTGCTAGTCTATTTAGACGACATTTTGGTTTGTTCACCTCTGATCAAGCACCAGGAAACGTGGTTGCGCAGTGTTTTTCAGCGACTTTCGGAAGCGGGTTTAACAATTAATCCTGCCAAATGTAAATTCTTCCAGTTGCGTTTAGATTTCCTCGGTCATTCAGTTAGTTCTGCAGGTATTGCCCTTGACGAGGCCAAGGTAAAAGCGGTCAGCATGTTCCCCATTCCCTCTGATGCAACACAGATAAAGTCGTTCCTGGGGTTAGCAGGTTTTTATAGACCATTCATTAAGGATTTTGGGAGGATCGCTGCACCATTGACACACCAGATATCCCCTTGCACTGGGGCGAGGAGCAGGTCATCGCATTTTCAAAGTTACAATATTGTCTATCATATGCTCCAGTGCTTGCATTTCCGAGGTTTGATCTCCCCTTCATTCTCCACACAGACGCGTCGAATGTTGGGCTAGGAGACGGTTTAATGCAGGAGAACGAAGGGATTCTGCGTCCTCTTGGGTTTGTTAGTAGGGTTCTCACTAGCGCAGAGAAAAATTTACTCGGTCACCGAAAAAGTTGGCAGTTATATGAACTCTTAAGTACTTCAGAGATATTATACTGGGGTACAAAGTCATGGTTCACACGGACCACATGCCGCTCACATCGCTTAATGGTAATTATCCGTATGGTAGTAGGGCACGTTACCAGGATATCCTGGCGATTTCGATGTGACTTTTATGTATATTCAGGGCCATATAAATGTCGCCGCTGACACAATGTCATGCGCGCCAATCGAAAACTCGCAATCTTTGAGGCAAGACGACTCTGCTAATTTCCCCCCTTCATTTAGCTTGCCTTCGTCAGCTGTTGTAAATAGTGCTTCACAGGTTCCTCCCTTGGAACTGCTGAATAAAGACGAAGGTACATGCTGCCCAGTGTGCCGACAAAATTTACGGCCAGATCATTCAAGCCTTATCCAATGGCACAGCAGTTCCCAAGTTTAGAGGGTTGCCAGTTAAGCGAATTATGGGTCGCAGACGGATCGTCCGACAGGTTCTGGTGGTGCCGGAAAGTTTAGTGCCGCGTGTGTTGAAGTATGCTCATGAATACCGTGAGGCAGCACATTGTGGTATTCATAATGCAGTGCAGTTGACTCTTAGCCGATTTTATTTTCCGCGGTTAGTAACGAGGGTAGATAATCACGTCAGGTCTTTCAAGACGTGCCCCTTGTACAAGGGTCACACAAGCAATCCTACACCTGTGCTAAAGTTCGACATTCCGGATTTTCCCTGACAGGTGTCATGTGACACTTTGTCTAATTTCACCACATCACGGTCTGGCAACAAACACATTCTAGTGTTCGTGGACAATTTTTCTTGCTACTGCGAGTTGGTGGCGGTTCCGTCAAAGTTTAGTGCCGAAAGCATTTCATGACGTAATTTGTTGCCGTCACGGCTGTCCACAATATTTAAGCTCGGATAACGGTACCGAGTTTGTAAATCAGGTGTTAGCCACTCTCACACAGCAGCTAAATGTAACGCAGGTGAACGTTTTGCCATTCCATCCGCAGGCTAATGGCATCACGGAACATTTAAATAGATCAATTCTGACCATTTTGCGTCAACTGGTGGACGACAGCAAGGACGATTGGGATGCTCTTCTACCCACCGTCCAGTCGGCCATCAATTCTCTTCCCTGGGCGATAGTCCGCACTCCTGGGGATGAGGCCGCATCCTCTCTATGCGGACAACTATACTAAGTATTTGGTTTCTCATCAGCAGCGAGCGTTTCAGCAAAAGCGGTCCTGACCAGGTCTTATGACAGAATAATTAAGTATCAGCATAAGAACACTCGTGCAAAAACTATCGGGGTCGGTTCCTTGATATTTAAGAAAACTAATGCTCATACTACTATTCGGCCTAAGCTTAGTCCTTTATTTGTGGGTCCCTACAGAGTTGTAGCAGTAAAGAACAACATGGCAGAGTGCAAGTCTGTCGCTGATGGCTCTGTGCAGTAGTTCCATTTTGACGTCCTGAAGCTGGTTGATCAGTATTATCAGTGTCAGGATTCATGATTGTCCTCTCATTGGTCATCCTTGCTTTGGTACATCATCCTGTTTCTCCTTACTTGCACTAGTCCTCGAGAGTTAGTCAGGTATATGTGTTACTCCTGTAGAGTTTTGTTTCTATCTCTGATATTAGCTGCGATTGCATGCCTTACCTGCACCGCTCATTCTCGAACTGACCGTTATCATCCCAATTTTTTTTTTTTATTGGTTCTCTTGTTACTGGTTATTGTGATATATTCTTTATGCTGGTCGTGCGAGTGGTGAGTGATATCTTGGCTCTCCCTTCCAGGATGCTGTCGTCCATAATCTTTGTGGCACTCCTCATGGGAGGAGACTCGCATCGCCTGCCGCATAACGTGAAGGACGCACCTGAGGCTATGGTTGAGGACCTTGGGAAGGTTTTCCCTATAACAAGCGATGTGGAGGCCCGGTTCTCGCTATTGCCACTCCGCAACACTTCGAAGCTCATGCTATACCACAGGGACCAGTTAATTTCTCTTCGTGACAACCTTACAATAGATCCTTCTCTTGATGCACATGACATTCGCCTATTCGATCGTATCTTATTATCGACGATTGCAGAGTTGAATTCTTTCGTAGGGCCTCTCAATCCTACAGGTCGGGCTCAGGAAGGATTATTCAATTTTGTTGGCAACATTGCGCTCAGAATTCGGAATTGTGGATGACGACACTCTTACATCCAAACTCAGGAAGTATAGGGAAAGATATCGTCTGTAGTTCAGAGTTTCGACTCGTCTGGTCATGCTGTCAACACACTTGAGCACAACGTTCAGGAATTAGCTTCTGATTTTAATGCTGTGCAAGGTAAGGTCGGTCAAATTGTAGGTACAATAAACAAGTTTCTCATCTTACCTCATTAACTTTATCGGTTTTTTCGTACCAGAGCACAGTAAACAAAATTACACAGCAATTGAATAGTTTGGCAACAGCCCTCATTCGTGCGGCGCACGGAGAGGTGTCGCCTGACGTGATTTCGCCTGTTGACATGAGCGCGGTACTTCAGAGGGTATCTTCATTTTCTGCCAGGACTCTCTTCCCTTTAAGACAATGCACTCGGTTTTACGATAGCCTGAGGTCTTTCCTCACTGCCTCGGGGCTGTCTGTGATTATTCCAGTGCGTCCTTCTACTGTCTTTAGGGTGTACCACATACAAACAGTTCATATTACATGGTTCACGTGCCTCACACATTTATTCTTAGAGAGTTAGGAGGTCATGACTCCTGTTTGAGGCCTACCAAGGACACATTCGTGTGCTTTTCTTCACCTTTACCTTTATCTCTGCAGACTCCATCTTGTGCTCGTGCTCTTGTTTCGGTTCATATCTTTCTCTCTAACTATCCTGGCCCTTGTGTGCATGGTCTGGTTGCTATTAGCTTGGTCATCGATACCCACACCACAGGCACGCAGTCGATGGCGAGGAACTCCGCAGAGAGCTGGGGACTCAGGAATGACCATTTCGGGGACCGTCTACAGAATATGGTGCGATGGCGAGGACTTAGCGTGTATGGCGCCGTGGACACAACACCGGAGGAGGGACAGGAAGGAAGACACCGAACAGGATGGGAGGAAGATGAGGACGCGCGCCGTGGAAGATGACGTCTACAGTGTACCGTCAAGGCTTTCTCCAGGTGTGCAAGTAAGACAGCCTTGAGGTGGAGCAGTCTCTCAGCGCCTCGAGGGCGAGGCGAGGGTAGGTGGCAGAGCAGCTGTTGACCGCCCGGGTCATGACTTCACCTTCGGCAAGACCAGGAAACGCTTGGAGGGGGTAGCCGAGGGTAAACAGCTGTGACCCCACGCCCTAGGGTTGAAGCGACCCAGCAAGACCCAAAGGAGTCAGTCCGAGTCCGTTCCTTGAGCCGCGAACAACTTCCCCCTTAGCCCGTATGAGCTGACGCCGCCTCTGCCACGACTACCGCGACAAGATCAATTTAAAACTGTGTCTGTTCTTCAATAAAGCTGAGAGTCTGACACTGAGTTTTCCTCTGGACCTGCCAGATAATATAGTGTTTTTTTCTAGTATAATTCAAATTAGAGATCATTATAGTTTATATACATATATATGTAAACATATATGTTTGTGTGTATGAACAGCTACACAGAAGACTATTTTTAGGAGGAGTGTCGAAACATTCAATAACGAACAGAACCTTATGTTACGGAAGAGTTGATATTTTGGGGTTCGAATTGGTCTCATTCTGATTCATAATGCATCGAATAGTTGTTCCAGAATTCCAATGGATTCACTGTGCCATGATCATCTTATTTCCGAAAACGATGGAATATGCCTTGCAATATGTAGACGAGCCATTTTTTTTTTTTTTTTTTTTTTTAAGGCACCATCGCTGCGAGATATTCATGTATGGCGTCAGCAAAACAACAGGTAGGTAACGACACCACCCCTCCCCTCCTATTTCCCTTCGTTCGTTATTTTGAATATGTTTGTTTTAATAGAAATGAACGCTAAAACATTTTCATATATGTCTATTTTTATATCTCATGCAGTGTTATCATTTAACAGCTTTGAACCAGAGAATGTGATCGCGAACAGGAGTGGCCGAATCACCGCAGGTTTCTTGGGTGGATGCACGCAAGTGGTGTCGGGGAGGTGACGGATGTCGGCCCTGGCTGATTTACTTGCAGCAGATATGTAGAAATTCTTGAGGAGGTTTTCCTCCCAACAGTTAGGTCTATGTTTTTTTTTTTTCTCGAAACGAATCCCTTCTGTCTTATTCCGGACAACAACCCTATCCATACCAGCTGTGTAGTTCAAGATTGGTTTTGTGAACATCCCGACATCGCGCCTGTGTCATATCCACCCAGATCTCCGGATCTCAACCCAACTGAAAACGTGTGGGCAGCCGTGTCAAAATACATGTATCAAGACCACACTCGTAATCGTGTCGCAGTCGTGAATAATTCCTTGCAAGCACAGGAACGTCTATGCCATAAGGAATGCGCATTGACAGTCGAGTTAGTGGCGTCTATGTCTCGACGCTTGAACTGTTTTGGCAGCAGGGGATTAAACTTCAATATATTACCAGTATCATATTTTCCTTGCTTTGGCTTTAATGAAATATATCAATAGTCATTAGTTAATATAATAAACCGTGTGAGTAGCACCTGTCTAACACGTCTTCTATCGTGTTATGACGATTGACCCAACATAAAAAATGTATAAGAAATCAGATTAATTAGTGATAAAGTATTATACCATATTATAAATTACCTGCGAATTTATAGCCTTTTGATTCGTGATTTACCAAAAGTAGTTAAAAAATCTGGGGTTACAACAGTTTCCTAGCGGGAACCACTATATTTCAAAAAGTTTCGTTATTTGTGTCAGAATGTTTAGCATAATTTTCTAACAACAGTTTTCTGTGTACACACACACACACACACACACACACACACACACACACACACACACACACACACACACACACACACACACACACACCCAATATATATATATATATATATATATATATATATATATATATATATATATATATTATATGTATATGTAAATTCACACACACACACACACACACACACACACACACACACACACACACACACACACACACACACACACACACACACACACACACACATATATATATATATATATATATATATATATATATATATATATATATATACATATATATATATATATATATATATATATATATATATATATATATATATATATATATATATAGTGTGTATGTGGTGTGTGTGTGTGTGTGTATGTGTGTCTGTGACCGTGTGTGTAATGTATTTCATTTTGAAAAGACGTTTTTTTCATTTTTCTGATTTTGTTTTCATAATTTGTGCCCTGATATTACAACGGTTACATGACAATCTCTAACACAATACAGCATATCCAGTAGAACGCAATAATACTAACTGCCATGTTTTTTTCTTTATTTATTTATTTTTCTTTTTATGTATGTTGCCCTGTCAGATGATATAATGTTTTGTTTTCTACCAGTTGTGACTTCTACTTAATTGTACTTTCATGTCGTGATGATCTTGGAGTGAGTACGTGGTAGGGTCCCCAGTTCCTTTCTACGGAGAGTGCCGGTGGTACCTTTTAGGTAATCATTCTCTCTATTTATCCGGGCTTGGGACCAGCACTGACTTGGGCTGACTTGGCCACCCAGTGGCTAGGTAGGCAATCGAGGTGAAGTTCTTTGCCTAAGGGAACAACGCGCCGGCCGGTGACTCGAACCCTCGAATTCAGATTGCCGTCGTGACAGTCTTGAGTCCGATGTTCTAACCACTCGGACACCGCGGCCTCAACTGCCATGTGCAAAACTCAAATAAGCTATTCATATAATAAGCGGCTTCATTTCAGTAATGATATGTGTTGCCTTCCAGATGGCGTATGCGCAATATACGACGCAGGTGTTAATGACTTTCCTTCTACGATGCAAAGAAACTTTCGCCAAGTCACTGAACTTGTTAATGTAGCATGTAACAAGCCGGTGGTAGCCTCCAGGCAATACAGCTCAGAGTAAGATTTTTCACCTTTTTTTCTGCAACACTTTTTAAAATGCATTTGTTGCAGAGCATTAATCAAACTGCTATTGTGTCAATACATATTTTGTTCATTCATACTGTTTAGGCAAATTCCAAGCATATATACTACTGATATAAATATATATATATAATTATATATATAAATATATATATATATATATATATATAATATATAATATATATATATATATATATATATATATATATATATATATATTATATATATATATATATATATATATATATATATATATATAATATATATATATATATATATATATATATATATATATATATATATATATATATATATGTACTTTTTGTAAGAGGCTGCTTAAGGATATGGCAATGTGTATATCAGCAAGGTAAATTGTAAAAAGTTGGTCATTTGAGGAAACATTTACGAAATCCTGATATTTATACCTTTAGGGTTATTGCAATTACCTTCCAATCT
>NC_051394.1:34180554-34185554 GCF_015228065.2 Penaeus monodon
CAATTCACATTAGTAAATTAAGTTTTCCTTAACATTTATTCTTTAACTATCCATTGTGGTCTTTCCAATTAAGTCTACTATCAAAGAGGAGACCAAAAAATCTAGCAGAATTTTTAATAAGTATTGGGTGATATCTAAAGTTAGCCTGATGTTCGGCATCTTCCTATGTGAAAAACTTACCCCAATACTCTTTCTTGTGGAGAACTGAAAACCCCACTAGAGGCCCCAGTTATGAATAATTTCCAATTGGATATGATTTGCCGAGAAATCTGCATCACTGCTTAAATACCATAGTGCACAATCATTGGCGTACATTATTTCTGTTACCAACAGAAATAATGTTGGTTAACAAGACACTTCCGGGTGTAATGTCCGAAAAAGTAAGACTGTCAGAAAACAATTTGATAGAGAAAGTTCTGTCCAAAATCTAAATTTGAATAAAACAAGGCAAGTTTCCATGTAATCCAAAAGCATACAGTTTTCTGAGTAGGCCATACCGCCATGCCATGTCATGGGATTTTTCTGTATCTAAGAAGACTGAAATCAAAAGCAATTTTTAGCAATTGCCTCTTGAATGTGACTGTCCAGTTTTACAAGTTGATCAAGAGTTTCGGAAGCCGCACTGCTCGTCAACTAGTAAATTACTGAAATTCAAAAAATGCAATACCTTGTTGACAATACATTCCATGACTTTGCATAAGCAATTTGTCAACGCAATTGAGCGGTAGATGGCGAGTCTAGGATTTCTAGAGGAGCAGCCACGCGTGATTTTGGACTAGAATCATTCAGTTGGTGATACAAGCATGAAATTTGGTGTGAATGTGCTATGTAGGTCATGTTTTGAGAAAAAAGTGCTAGCCATCAAAAATTCCAATATGGCGGCCATTATTTCCAAGATGGCCACCGGTTAATGGAAAAACAATGGTAAACCATAAAAGCGCTCAATGTTTTACATCTTGGTGTAAAATTATTGACGTATTTGCCTTTTTTGGAGTATCTCTGGTGCATTAGGTAGGTTTCCTGCACAAATAAATACTATTTATACCATCATAGCATCAAGGACAGTCATGAATACCACTGCTGTCTGCCTAAAAGTCTTCAGTAAATAAACACAGTAGTTGATTAATAAATGTTAGTAAAAATAATAAATGAGTAAAATAAATAGTAGATGAATAATTCATTGTTGCCCCTTAAAAGGATTGCTAATGCCAGGGTGGTAAAAAGGATGAGCTCCTTTTTATCTAAAAAGTACCCCAACGGCCCGCGAACCACAAAGCCGCTGGCAAACAAGTCCCATCCTAGCCTTCTCGCGGCAGAAGTGATATTGCAGATAGTGGTGGTGCGTAAGGCGGATGATGGCGCCTAAAAACCATTTAGCGCTGAGTAGATGAGCTAAAGCGGAAAGGCACATCTAGAAGAATCCGAATAACGCAAAATGGTCAAAAGATGATGTGATGATGTGCGACAGCATCAGAATCGTTGGTGCGAAAGCGGATGTAAATTTTAGTTGAAGCAATTAAATCCTATCCATTAGTAGTAAGTTTTCTTAAAGGAGAGTATGATGCATTGGGTGGGACAGCTCAGAGCTTGGCTAAGCTTTGTAATAAAGGATGTCATTTCTTCTGAAATATATGGCATATATTAGTTAAGGTACTGCTAAGCAATTTTTTTCCCAGACATAAATATAAATTCTGCCATTACTTACATTTTCATTAACCTCATCATTCATCTCTTGGGTGTTACCAAGTCCATGAGATAATACTATATGATATTATATAATATTATATGCCAGAACAGTAGTTCTGTGGACTTAAGCACCCAAGTACTAATTTACTACTAATGAGTTGAGTCTCTCTGGTGATCAGGACCCCATAGCACACAGAGAGAAGTGGTGACCTACTTGTAGTTCTAAGCTATGTTTCATCTCACATAAGACTACCTTATTATTATTATTAATAACTGGCATATAATGCAGTATCTATTTAGAACACCGATTTGTGGATTCTGCCAAATTTATCTTCAAGGATGCACTTCCTATTTTTCAGAGAAGAGCAATATGAATTTATTTGATTTATATCTTTGTAAAAGAATGTAAATGACAATTATGCTGCCTTAAGGATAAGACTCGTATGTGCAACACTCTAAAGTAGTTTTTTCAATAGTTAGTATCACATTTTTATCTAATTCTATAATAAAGGTGCAAGATAAAACATATACAATTACTCTTAAAATAACAGATTTTATTAATCTCATATACATGCTTTATTAAAACATGAAAGACAATTACAGACTTGAATGGCAACTTTTAGATTGAGTCTTCATTCACAAGAAATGGCAGTGATTTTTTTCAAGATCACATATTCCTTTAACAAATGACTCACACAGACAGACAGACAGACAGACACAGACACAGACACACACACACAAACACACACACACACACACACACACACACACACACACACACACACACACACACACACACACACACACACACACACACACACACCATTGTCAAAGATATTGAGCCACATGATATAAATAGTATCCAAACTTCCTCCTGGGAGAATTGGCTGATTAAGAAAACTGCGACTTTCATTTTACACAGGCCTCCATTCCATTTTTAATGCTTACATGCATATTTCATAAGTCTATAAAATATTGTATAATAATTTTATGAGAATAAACCCTATTGTCAACATTGCACATATAAAACATAAATATACAGTATTATGAAGGGAAGAAAAGGAAGACCATTGAAGATGAGGAGGACATCAGGAAACTGAAGAGGAATATAATATAAAATTCAAATATCATTGCACACATGTTTATGTAACATTATCTTCGTTCCCTTTCTCAAAACAGATTTCAGGCACTTGAAGTTTTGACAAATACTTTCTCTCACATTGTGTGCTAATGTAGCTAGATTCTCAACACAGCTGAGTGTTTTCACAATTATAAACATAATTAATGTATCCTTGAGCATCAGAAAGACAAGAAAGAATTCATTATGTTGTTTTTTTATGGGTGGTTGCTTTATGTTCAGGATGAGGTGAAGCACTGGTGTGGAGCCTACATTGTGATAACTGCTTGTCTATGCCTTTTCACTTGCAGCTGCCACCGCTGGCTGGCCTGGTGTGAAAAAGAGAGCAACTTGCATAAGCCTCCACTGCCAGATTCACAGCCTCTCCACCATCAATTTCTGCAATGCCTCCTCACAGCCACCCATAGAAATTGGGTACCTTGCAGTCCTAGGCTGAATTATGGAGGCTCCTAGCAGAAGGAGGCCCTGCAGGTTGAGTCATGGCCCACTGGCATGTGGCCATGCCCTGGCTTCATATTAACTCCTGTGCCTTGCCCCTACCCCCTTTGTGAGGCTTGCCTTACCCTTCTATATGGGGCAATGACAGCAGGGGTGGCAGAGACAGTGTCCACCCTGAGTGATGACCTCAGATTTAACTTTAGACAGGCTGTCCAGGTGGGGGCTTGGAACGTCCACTCTTTGCGGCAGGAGGATCAGTTGCCACTGCTGTCGAGAAATGAGGTGGCTGCCTTCTCGGAGGTGAGAAGACCTGGCAGTGTGGGTGGCGTCACCATCTTCAGGAGGTAGCCACAGCCATCTCTAGCACACTGCAGCCCTTGGTAGTAGAGGTTACTTTGGTAGATGAGTGTATACTGGCATTGAGACTGAAGCCTGTATTTGACTTAATATTTTTAAGGACTGTGTACACTCCTACCAATATTTGTGAGTTCAATGTGAAAAGGGTATTCTACACCAAAATCGCATCAGTGGTAGACAGTTGCTTTTGGTAAGACATTCGTCTTGCTCTGGTCGACTCCAGTGTGGTATCCACCTGTAATCAAGCTAACTATGAGATATCTATCAGTCCCTATGCTTCAGAAGCTGTTGCCTGTAGCAAGAATAGCCTCCTTCTCCAGTACTTTATTACATCCCAGAGATTAAGGCTTTCTGGTTACTGGTACCAGTACCCTGACCTGCCTCGCTAGGAGATCGACCATATCCTTGTAGCACTCACTGGAGGGTCCTCCAGAACTGCAGGGTTTACTGGAGTGCTCAGTTATGTGGATTAATTTGGCTACCCTCCATGTCCACTTCTCAGCTCCCCTTTAATCCAGTGATCACCCTAGGGAGTTTCACATGGACAGGCTAAGGGAGGGGGAGTATGCCTCTCTGGTCGTTTACAGAACTAAGCAACCTGATGGACATTGTAGCACTGTGGGATACTTTCAAGCACATTACACTTGATGTAGCTTCAGATTTCATTGGTGATAGACTTGCTTTGTTCCCTAGCACTTAGGACTCAGGCACTGATGAGAAAGGCCAAGTAATAGTACTTAGCTTATCTACCAAGCCCTGAGAAGACTGAAATACATGCCTTCCTCACAGACAACAGTCTACTCAATTGTTAGCTGGATCATCTCAGATCATGTTGGGGTACAAAAATGTTGAGCTGAGTACTCTGAGCAGTTACTAGGTTAATCCACCAACAGCTAGCTTGGATGTGAGCGGTGTCAAAATCCCAGTGCCAGATCCATTCATCAGTGAGTAACCACCTATTGATGGGACTTCTGCAATCACCGAGGCATTTCTTTGCTCTGCATACCAGGCAAAGTTCTTGCTCACATCCTGAGATGTATCAGAGATTATCTACTGAGGCACCAGAGGCCAGAACAATCCAGATTCACTCCTGGTTGGTCTGCAATATATCTTATCACAGTGCTACGAGTCTTTGTAGAGCACCCTTGTGAGTCTGGTCATGGACTGTTTGCAGCCTACATTGACCTCAAGAAGGCATTTGACACAGTGCATCATAAATCACTCTGGAAGATCTTGACACTAAGGGGAATTCCAACAAGGATTATTGGATTAATATCAAGCCTGTATACTGATACTGAAAATGTTGTGAAGTGTAGTGGGGGCCTGTTTAGCCTCTTCCCTATGAATTCAGGAGTGAAGCAGAGCTGTGTTCTTGCACCAA
>NC_051394.1:34196194-34198007 GCF_015228065.2 Penaeus monodon
TTGTGACAGGTCTCGTCGAGCTGCTAAGCCATGACCTCCTGGGTCGTCCCACAGGCCTCCTTCACCCAGAAATATCTCACAAAGAGACAATGTGATGGGCAGGGTCATCCTCAGGGAAGTGAGCTAGGTGCCTATATAGCTTGAGTTGGTGATCCCAGATTATGCAAGTAACAAGTCCCATGCCAGTCTCCTGGTGCAGCCATCGGATGGACACATGGTCCTGCCAACTGTACCCCATGATCCAGCAAAGGGACTTGCTACAAAAGGCATCAACACGAGACTCTTAGGCACCAGATAGCATCTAAGTTTTGCATTCTCGAACCCCCAACATGATCTGAGATGATCTGTCCATCCACTGAGCAGACTGCAGTCATCTGCAAAGAGGGTTTAGAGTTCAGCTTTCTCAGGGCTTGGTAGGCAGGGAGAGGGTCATCTACCGTGAAATGGCCTTCGACCTCGTCAGCAAGATTCCTGAACTAACTGTTCCTTGTCCCTTCTCAGCAGTGTCCAAGCCCTATGTGCCTGAAGACCTGATTGCTATTCAGCCAAGCCATGCGACACACTTCAGTGGCATCCAATGTCTCCAGGGAGATGGAATTCTGCCTTGCCCTTGGGCATACGCCAATGGACTCCTGTGCTGCTTCTAGTGTTTTACACTTGAAGAACTCACAGGGCAACTGGATCCGTTAGGTTATCAAATTCTGTGAATTGATCAGAAACTGCCATGGTCAACCCATGGGCACACTCCTCCTTCAGTCTGTCCAAGTGAAAGCCCTAGAGTGGACACTGGAGGAAGGGGAGATTTGAAGTGGACCCATAGGGTAGCCACTACCAGACTATGGTCAGTGCCACATAAGTCAGCACTCCGATAAACTCTTCAGTACTGGAGGAATCTCCATCACGTGCTAACAAGAATGCGGTCAATCTCCTTGGCCACTGTACCCGTATCGCTACACTAAGTCCAGCAATGCAGGTTGGAGCACGGGTACCAGGAGCCAGAGATCTTCATTCTCTGGGACCAGGCAAAGTCCCACAGAAGTAAGCTGTTCTCGCTGCTGGGATCAGCACCGAAGCCATGGGGGCTGACAAACATCTTGTAGCCAGCTTGATCACAGCTGGATCACCTAGAACATTGCAAATATCTCGCCAGGGGCAATTGTCTAGCCACGGATGTGAGTTTGGCATAGAACATTTGCAAACATCAGGATTGTACACTGAAGCCAAAAGTATGCTTCAGTCTCAATGCCATAATACGCTCGTCAACCGGTGTTACCTCAACTACCGAGGGTTGAAGTTGGCTGGAGATGGCTATGGCTACTCTCTGGAGGTGATGACCATTGCCACAGCCCGAACAGTAGTAGGTGTACCCACCCATACTGATTGTGCCGCTGCCAGGTCTTCTCACCTCTGAGAGGGCAGCCACCCAACACCCAACCGCTCCAATTCCCTCGTTAGCAGAGATAACCGCTTGTCCTGCTGCAAAGACCGGATGTTCCAAGCGGCTACCCGGATAGCTCGTCTGAGGTTAAGCCTTTGGCCTCGCCCCGGGTGTACACTACCTCTGCCACTCCCAATGACGCTGTCCCAAATAAAGGGGGTCTGCAGACTGTGAGGGCGCCCGTCCACCTCTGGGGTTCCCTATGGTTTTTGTTCCCAACAAGCCTACCCATCTTGTCCGGGGGAACCACCCTCCCAATAACTCCTTTTTCAAGGGCCCCCCCCCTTTTGGGGGGGAAAAAAAACCCCCAAAAATTTTTTTCGGTTTCCCAAACTTTGGGGGGGCCCCCCCAAAATCACCTCCCCCAAAATTTTT
>NC_051394.1:34198107-34206552 GCF_015228065.2 Penaeus monodon
TTTTTTGTCCTGTTAGCATCTGGCACTGTCATTTTACGACTGAATAAACTTACCAGAAGGTTAGCTTTTTCCCGACTGCTCGAAGCAGTTGTTCCATTAGGCTTGGTTAGTGGAGGTATTCCCGGGTTTCCCCTTGGTGCTCCTTGACGAGCGACCACCACTCCTTGCTGCTAGCTCCCCAAGTTGACAGTTTCCTCTTCGTGTCCTCTTGCCATATGTTGCAGGTCCATTTGCATGCGGCTGTCATTTCTTTGCAAGCATTTATTGGCTTGTGGGATTGGCTTTGTACCTTTGCCACAGTCTGTATATCTATTTGGACGCTTGATGACATTTTTAGCTAAACCAGGCTTGATCCTCTGGTTTTGTTCTGTATGTCTATGAAGGGACGTATTTTCCCTACATTTCGGCGAGGAGGCTGGTGATGGAGGATGCTTTGTTGTTTGTATTCCCTGCCAGGAGAACACCTCAGTCTTGTGACTAAAGTTCTGCCTGCATACCTGGCCAATTTGCATGGTTCCGAAGCCACGTTTTTCTTTTCTCTTGTCGCAGCTCCGGGGACGAGACAAAGATGTGACATAACTGAGAGATGATCTGATGTTCCTATTTTGCCGAGCGATAGCAGGAGATAAAGTCCTCAGTTAGATCCGGTATAACAGGGTCGAGAGACCTACCAAGGATGTGCGTCGGGAAATCTTCATAATCTATCAGCCTGTGATCTCCGAGAAGGTCCTCATATGCTGACTGAATGAAATGGTGATTAAGGTTCCCAACGATTAAGAGATGCTGACAGTTATTGTGAGCCTGAAGGACGTCTAAATTTTGAAGTTCATCGCTGTCCTGTCTTGTCACTGCGGCCTGTGAGTGGAAAGTAGTAAGGACTCCTTTGATTTCAGCATGACCTTCAAAAAGATAGCTTCCAGCCAGTCTGCTAAGTCAACACTTAGCAATTGAATTTGCAGATTCTCTTTATAGCATACAGCTACACCTCCGAATTCTTTCCTATTCTGCCTCTTCTTTGCCACTGTGAGTAGCCTCGTATCTTACCAAAAGCAGGATCTACCTCTGCATTAAGGAAGGTTTCAGTAGCCATATTATGTCGGCAGTGATGCGAGGGCCTGTGACAACTCATAATATTGGTCTGGAGGCTTCTGACATTAGCAGATAGAACTCAGTGAAGCCATTTATTACACTAGCCCTTGGTAGCTGTTGAAGTTGGGATGTGACCAAGAAGGAATAGCGGGTTGATGAGCAGCCCAGTGTGGAAAGATGTAACGCTGCTAAAGGGGCGGAGATGGAAGTAGAGGTTGAGGGTGAGCTTTTGTTTTCTGTGTTTGCCAGCTTTGATATTCTATCGTGAAGTTTTCCAGCTCTCGTTCGAGCAGTTCGGCCTTTATTGCCGAGGCTTCCCCCTGCAGCTTTGTTCGGGTGTGACCTCTTGCCTTGCAAAATTCGCAGTAGGCCTTTTCTACAACAGTTCTGCTCGTTGTGTCCTCGCAGTTTGTACTGTGAACACACGGGAGGCTCTGGTCTCTTCTGTGCTATCCTTCCTCCCTGAATTTGCTGACGAATCTTTTGTCCGTCTCTGATTATGGGGGGCGGGGGAAAACTGAGCTCTTTGATCAGAATTCTTTTTACCGATGTGAGTATGATCTCACTAGTCCTGAAGTGTTGGATCTTGCTAAGTTTGTGTGGAAAACTCAGCGGAGCTTACCAGACAGGATGTAGCAGGAAGATCAGCCAGAGAGAGGCTGCCGTCCACGAATACCAAGAGCTGCTTGACTAACTTTGATATGGTAGTTGCTGTTCTAATTATGTTTATAATCCTTTTGGGTTTTTTTAATTTCTTTTTCCTGAGAGAGGTTTGATCTGTGTGAACGTCCTCATCGATGACTATCACACTGAGTAACCCCTTGCAGCTCCCTTAGATGCTGCGCCTGGTTGCGAGGGATCCACGCAACTCGGGTGGCAGTTTTTAAGTCGGGGACCCGGGGATCAATTTCGCTCTTTTTGGTGGATTTTCCACGCGCAGCAGAAATTTGTGTGTCGTGTGATGCCTTCGATCTGCTTATTTTTTTGTGGACGTTGGTGGTGGAGGCCCCGGATGTCATCGTTATCGTGGCGGAGTTATTCTGGGGCGTGGCGGACAGGGGCTATTGCATGCTAAAGGGCGGCTGGATGGTGTTTTGTTTACCCCGGGTATACCCCGCGGATTTACTAGAGCGATCACAACCAGTTAGAGAGGGGGGTGGGGGGAAAAAAGATTTAAAAAAAAGACAAAAAAAAAATTAGAAGGTCATGAGAAATGGAAGAGAAAAAAGGGGTAAACGGGAAAAAGTGGGGTCCTTTGGGGAGAGGAGGGTTAATGGTTTTTGGTTAAAAGCAAGAGAAATTGCTAGACATTAAGGTCATGTGCACATAGTTAAAGTTTTTGGGGAAGGGGGGTTGGTTTGTGATTTGTTTTTTTTTTAAACTGGGCAAAGGAATTTGGGAGTGAAAAGGGTTTGGGGGGTTGGTAAGGATTTTGATTAGAGAAGGATTGTATACGTTTGAGGAAAAAAATAGGTTTTGATGTTGATAGGTTGGAGGTTTGGGAAGGGGGATAGATGGGGGAAAGCAGAGGTAGGGGTTTTTTCAAACGTGGGCACGATAATAGGATGTGGGGATTGAAAGGGGGAAAAATTACAACTGTGCAAGGGACATTGGTTTGAAAGGGAGGTGTGACATAAGGTGTTTTTTGATTGATAAAATAGGTAGACATAAAAGGGAATGGGGATAAGACAAAAGTAATTGGGGGTATTGGGGTGTGTTAGAAAGGTTTTTTGAAGGCAACAAAAGAGGACTATAAGAGGAAAGGATAGACGAAGGTCATGTTGGGAGCGGAAAAACCGCGAAATTCCTGAAGGGATATTTAATTTTACTTTTTTGAGGGGGGAACAGCTAGAGGGGGGGGAAAAGGACTGAGAGGTCTGAGATGGGAGAGGTGGGGGTTGGTGTTCATGGGGGGGGGGTATTGGAGAGGAAGGGGGAACTTGTGAATAAGGGATTCAGTTTTTATCCAGGAGGGAGTGGAAGGGATAGAGGGATGGTGGGAGGGATAATGTGGGCGGGTTGGGGTCGGGGGAGATGGGCTGTGTTGGGGGGGGGTAGGGGATGGGGTGTGGGGGGGGAAAATTTAGGAGGAGGAGGGGATATCAGCAGTTATTGGGTGGGGAAAGGAGCAGGATTGTAAGATTTGGAGGTTGAGTGTCATTTTTTCATTAGGAATCTTAAATATTTAAATGGTTTTTTCTTCGGTTTGGGTTTGGGAGTTTTGGGGGGATATAGGATTTCTTGTGGGGGGGGGAAGAGAGGATGGTCTCAAGAAAAAGGAGTAAAAGGAAGGTGGAGGTGTTTGTGTGTAGGGGAAGGGGGGGTGGAACTTTTGTTCTGTCTGTTTGGAGTGCGAGGAGGAGGGGGGAAAGGGTTTTTGGGGTTTGTGGTGGTTTGAGAATCTGTAGTAGAGATTGGAGTGTCTGGATTTAGGAGGGCCCCAAAAGAGTTTGACTGGGGAAGGTAGGGGGAGAAGGGGGTTTTAGTGTGGGGGGGGGGGGGTTTTAGGAGAATTGGTGAATGAGGTTTTACGGGTAAGGAGAAAGAAAAACCCCAGTCGACGGCTTTTTTTTGGCTTCAGTAGTGGAGCCCAATTTTGAATCTGAGAGTTGTACCCGACTCAAATTTGTAGGGGGACACCCCCTTAAAAAATACATTAGGGGGGCCGCCCCATTGGCAATGGGTGATTGTGCGGGGTTAGATGGGGTATGGTGGGTTGGGCACATAGGGGGCATCGGGCGTGGAACGGAAAATTTTTGGCGGGGTGCCTGACGCCAAATTTTGGCACTGACGGGGGGGGGTTTGGTATGACAACAGGGGGATTCTCCCCTATAAGACTTTAAAAAGGGAAGTCATGTCACGGAAGGTTTTTGGTATTTTAGGGGGTTTTCTTTCGATTACCTCTGGGGGGAATGGAGTGCATTGTACTGACTTTGCTATAGTCGTGAGACAGGCAAGTGGGTCTTTCCACAATCTGACAATCTTTGTCATAGAGGGAAATTTTGGGGGGAGATTAAAAAACTGTTCCGGTGCAAGTATGGGGTTTGGGATGGGGGTTCTGCAAGGAGGGGGTTCCATATTTTTTGTTAGTTTTTTAATGCTATAGTTTGGTTTTTCGGATTTACTGTGCAAGAGGGGAGCGGTGGGGTCGGTACGGAAAGAGACTTTACCTATTGTTTTTGGAGACATTGTTGGGAAGAGAAGGGGTGTTGTCAGGTAGGGAGCGTGGGAGGGATCACAAAAAAATGGGCCCCCTTGGCTGCGCTGAAGAGGGTATTAAATATTGTTGTAGTGATGGGGTAGTCAAAAGGGCGGGTGCGGACGAGGAGTGGGTTTGAGGGGGTAGTGTTATGGGGAGGTGGCAATAAGGGGTAAGGTATTAATAAAGGGGGGATGGGGGGGTGAGTTGGAGGTGTGGGGGTGAGGTGATGAAGTTGAGCTGTGGGGAGTGGAAAAGTTTTTAAGGATTTTTTTTGGTACTGTACTATAGGGATTGTGAGGGGGTGTTGTTTCAGTGTTTTGGAGCCGTGGTCAAAGGAGAGCCGGGGGCAGGAATCGGGTGGTTTACATCGTTGGGGCTTTTGATAAAAGGGGGAAACCTCATGCCCCCAATAGTGGAGAAATTTTCATTGCTGGCCATGGTAAGCCTGGATTATGTTGGGGATAAAAACATCCACCCCCCAGGGTCCCCTTTGGGGGGAAGGGGTAAAAAATCAGGGGGGAAAACCGGCCCCTGGGTCCCTCAGGCCCTTCAGGACTGGGACAAAATCAGCCTTTATCCCTTTTAGCACGGCCCCCACACCTTAGGAGGTGGATTTGCAGAAGGGTTGGTGAAGGGAAGAAACGAAAAAGGGGAAAGGAAAAAAAAGACCTGCAAAATTAGTTGAGTGGGGGGTGGTCCCAAGGTTGGGATTCCCCCTCATTGGGTCCCAGTCTCCGCCTCCTAAGCCCCCCCACGACAACAACGGGCAAGGGATTGGGGGGGGGGAGGAGGGGTGGAGCTCTGAACTGGCAGTTTGCTAATCAAACTAGCGCTTGTCAGTTAGTTTGCCAGGTCATTTGCCACGGCTGGATGTAAACACGATCAGGAATATCGAAATAACGGTTATCAGACGATAGAAAATTATATAAATCCACTTGTGTCTCTCCTACTGTGTGTTTTAAGTATTCAGGGCACCTTGTAGAGGTAGTCATACAAGTGTATGTCAAACCGCACACTCCGGCAAGGGCTGGAGAGATCACAAAATCGTGTTGTGCAGAGCTTCAGTACCGTGTGTGCGCGTGCTTTCTCTCTCTCTCTCTCTCTCTCTCTCTCTCTCTCTCTCTCTCTCTCTCTCTCCTCTCTCTCTCTCTCCTCTTCTCTCTTCTCTCTCTCCAAAATCTCATACATACATACTACATACATACAACATACATACAACACCACCACACACCCCACACACACACACAAACACACCACAACACCCCACGCACAGCTGCATGCTGCATGATACATAATACATAATACTACATACATCACACACACACACACACACCAACACACAACACACACACACAACACACCACACACACCACAACACACACACACAACACACGCATATATATATATATATAATATATATATATATTTATATATATATATATATATTATATATATATCCATTCATCTTACATCGTAAATCTGCTTACTCCATTTCAGGCGAACCACGGGGAGGTTCTTGAAGCTGAGCAAGAAACAGAAACTGTGAACAACAAACCAGATGAGGAGGAGGTGACCGAGAAAGTGTTCAATGACGCTGTCCACGGCGCAATCTCTCTCCATCCTCTGTGTGTGAAAGTAGTGGACACGCCACAGTTTCAAAGACTCAGGTAGGCCTAAGAAGCGAGTGTGCGTGCGTGTGTGTGTGTGTGTGCGCGCGCGCGTGCTCGTGCATGTGTGATATGTACATGATTTCAATGCTAGGTAGTGGTCAGCTTAATTCCAATAGCTATAATACGAGGATTAATTGTCGATTAGCCTAATTTTACAATCTCAAAAATTTTTTTTTATTTTTCTCAAAAGTTTCACTCGTACCGTATGGGAGGGTCTTGGCGACGTAAAATGGTTTAGGATATGACTGCGCAGAATTATGTAACATTTCAAAGACGACAGATGCAGATACTAATTTGTTCGCAAAAAAATATTTTTAGGTCAACAACACTCTAGGTCAATTTTCGATGATAGTGCAATCAGAGCGGAGAGAGTTAATTTATTTTGTTGATAACATCAATAGCTCCAAAGGCTGCATTAGCAAAAGTGTGGGTAGAAGAATAGGGTTTTATGGTATGCAGGGGCCCCGGGTCCAGGGGGCCATTTTTGCCCCTTTCCCAAGGGAGCCAAATCCCGAAAATCGGCGAGTTCTGGATTAATTGCGTGGAATCCGGGTTTTGAAACCTTATTAGGAAGAAGCCGTTTAGCGGATTTTGTTAATCTGTACCTAACAACACTGGCCCTTTCGTGGCTGCTTAAGTGGAGCAAAATAATGTGATTTTGATGACAAGAAAGGGAGGACCCTTTGTGAACTTCGGTAAAGCCTTCGTCATCTAAGTATTTAACACACACACGCACACACACGCACACGCACACACACACACACACACACACACACACACACACACACACAACACACACACACACACACACATTTCTTATAGATTAAAAAAACAACCAAAGAGTCTTTCATTTGGTGAACTTGATTATGTCTCAGAACAACGGACATTTATATAAATATAAAAAGACAGGTAAAGGAGTATTATTTATATTATTTAGAAAATACAGCTCAGATGATAAACGGATGCATAACGCGGGAAAACGATGTTAATACCACTTGAATATCAGAAACCTAGGGACGACTTTTACAGAGTTTAAAACAATTTAGATGGCAAGAATGTTCATTTTCAAAACGAATTAGAGTTAAAAGTGGTATATCGCACTGGGAAGCATATTCATAGTCAGTGACTTTCGGGAAAGAAAATGTCAAACCCGGCTGGGAAGGCAAATTCAAAACAAAATATCCGGGTGGATTTTCTTATTATAAAAAACTCTGACAATTGTCCTGACAATTTCACCGCCGGCGGTTGGTAACAAACTTCAAATCCCCCCCCCCCCCTAGCAGATAGTGATAGATATACAGACAGACAGAAAGAAAGCAAGATAGAGACAGACATATAGATATACAGTTGATGCATATGTACATATATAATATAGATCACTAGATGTGTATGTTACATATGCCTACATATATGTATTTATAATGGGGCCCAAATAACCCTGAATAATGTTCTTCGTGAATATATATTGAGATTAACGAGTCATTAATATACGGTAATTAATGTAATTTCTGCAATCTGTAATAATACATCAGCAGAAAACAGACCTCCCGAAACCTCTCCCGAACGATGTGTGGTGAAAAATAGTGGGGAAAGGTAGTCGGGAGCTTTATGAATACCATGTTGATGTGAAGCGACTATGAACACGGCTGTTAGTCCAACAGCCGTATTCATAGTCGCTTCGCATTGTAGTCCTCTTTTATTGTGTTGTTCATGACGAAAACCGTGTTGTTCATGACGAAAACCCTGGTCAGTTCGAATAACTTCGTTGGGAAGCATTTGGATAACACACACACACACACACACACACACACACAACCAAACAACCAACACACACCCCACCCAACAAAAACACACACACACACACACCACACACACACACCCCACACACACACAAAAAAAAAAAAAAAAAAATCAGATTAGGTTTGCATGCGCTCAGTGTAGGTATGCATTGAAATGTTATGGATGAGTGTGTCCATTCCTGTGAATGCAGAGCGTAAGAAAACATTTCTCACTGACTTCAGATATTCAATTTGTTTACTTCCAGTTTTAATGTTTTAATAATATGGTCCACCAAATTCTTGAAAATTGCACCATATTGCGTTTTATGCAATTTGTGTCGTGGGATTATTTTTCATCTTTAATTTTTTTTCTTAAACTTTATTGCTTTCCCAGATTCCTTAAACAAGTGGGCACTGTTACTTTTGTTTTCCTGCTGCCGCCCAACGTTTTGAAACTCTTCGGGTAAGTATGGACTCTGCAAAGTAACCTGACCAAAATGGTTTTTGAAACGGTTGCCCTTTGGGGATTTTTTATTTTCCAGATTGGGCAAATTTGGTAATGAAAAAAGCCTTATTTCTGTTGACAAAATCTGTCTTACGACAATTAATTCGCGACAGCAACGCTGCCAATGTTCTAACGCTGAGCCAAGGTGGACTCCAAACCCCCTTCCTAAAAAAATCTAAGAATCGGGCTTTGTTTGGAACG
>NC_051394.1:34206652-34239724 GCF_015228065.2 Penaeus monodon
AACCATTAATAAACTATATATAAAATATATATAAATTATATATAAAAACTATAGATACATAAAAGTTAAATATAATATATATAAAATTTTTCTATATTTTTAATAATTTTATATATATATAATATTATATATTTTAAATATATATATATAAAATATATATATATATACATATTATATATTCTTTTATATTTTATATAATATATAGTCTATTATTTTTTATATTACCCTATACTATATATATATATTTATATTTTATATATAATTATATATATATTATTATATATTATACATATATAATATCTATATATAAATTATTGTGTTTTGTGTGTGTGTGTGTGTGTGTGTGTGTGTGTGTGTGTTGTGTGTTTTTGTGGTGTTGTGTGTGTTTTGTGTGTGTGTGTTTTGGTTTGTTTTTTTTTTTTTTTTTATAATTATTTTTATTTTTATTTTTTTTATGTATTTATATTATCTTATATTTCTATTAGATTTATTGTATTATCCCCACACACCACCACACCACACACACACCCTCCCACCCCCACCACCCCCACACACACACACTCACACACACACCACACCCACCACACCACACACACACCCCCACCACCCAACACCACCCCCACACCCACCACACCACACACCCCACCCCCCACACACATACCATACCACATACATATCTCTCAAAATTTATGCATTTATTTTATTTTTTGTATTTGTATATGTATTGTATTTGATTTTTTTTATTTCAATTAGTTTATGTTTATATATATGTATTTATATAAATAATATATATATAATTTTTTTCTTTGTTTTTCTCTCGATGCCCGGATTAGCCCATATGATTATTAAATTAAAAATGCTCTATTTATTGTTCACAATGTATACCATAAAATAAAGAAATACATGAGCATGTGAGCTGCTGAAATCTTGATAGATAATTAATAAACATTCTTTCTGTTTGAAAATTATTTTGTAGTTCATAAAAACATTTATATTAATTTCCTTTCGTACATTTGACTATCTCCGTCGATAAAGTTCTCCGTGTAATTGATGTGGAAGAAGGGGCCACAGATATGTATGAGGATAAGGAATGTGTTAATCTCTATACATGTTTCATGCCAAAACGCATTTTGCATCGAACTGCATACCAACATAGAGTCACTAAACATTTGACACCATGAAATATTCTCTTTTTTATTCATACCCTTCTTTATAAAGTTTCTGTTGGAATAATGAAGAAAATTAAAAATGTACCATTGAATAGTATGATTTGGGAGACTGTAGATTCATACCTTTTCCCTATACAGTGTCCTTTATACATTTGTTTCGGTTCATTGATGTTTTTCTGTATGCTGATAACCCATGTGAAATATCGTGGAGATGATGGGTATGTGATAGAGGTATTTTGGAATGAATTATATATTACCATATCACGCACATGCACACGCACACGAACACGCCGGCACACAACACACACACACACACACACACACACACACACACACAACACCACACACACACACACACACACACACACACACACACACAACAACACACACACACCACACACACATATCCAAAGTAATAGTTTAAAACAAAAAATAAAAATAATGCCAGTCATGTTCACATTACAAATTTATATTAAGGACATTTTTGTTTATTTCTGAGTTTCCTCCCTTTTATGTGTATGCATCTTTTAGCTAATGTCTATAGATCCCCCTTCATTGCACCTTTTTAAATATATTTCCTTGACAAATCATTGATTTATTTTGCCATATTTGTAGGAAGAAATACTGCCTGGTGATGCCTGTGACAATATGTCAGCTTACACACTCCTCAACGACAGTGTGATCCACCTAATCCTCCAGCTGAAGGAAGCATCCTGATCTCCTAAAAGCCAAGAAAATCGAAAGAAAATGTCCTCACTGGGAAACTCTACATCTATGTGGGTCACACTCACCCACGCAAACGATATTGTAAGCATTTCTGATTAGTATGAGTAGTATTAACATTATTTTTCCATGAGATGGGTTCACTACTTTTAGATTTATTTAAAAAGATATAACTATTTCCATATATATTTAATTTTCTTTTTTGTCTATATGTGTGTGTGTGTGTGTGTGTGTGTGTGTGTGGTGTGTATAAAAAAAAAAAAAAAAAAAAAAAAAAAAAAATACAAAAATATATTATATATTATATATATTAATAAAATTATATATATATATATAATATATATATATATATATAAAATTTACAATTTAATATTATACACATATATATTTATACACATATTATATATATATATATATATTTTATATATAATATATTATATATATATATATATATATATTATATATATATTATATATATACACACCATACATATATACATATATATAATTCTTCTGTAGGCACCTTATAAAATCCTTTTTAAAAGTCTAAGTGTACACAATCCACCCAGCAATCCCTTTCTTGTAATATTTCAGAACTCTATCATTTGAACAGAAAAGATTTGCTACACTGATCTTCCTTTCCCCAAAACAGATTGTTGATTTGATATCATATTTTTTAAGTACTTCAACCCACTGTTAATTAATTTACCTTTGTGTGTGGTGTGTGTGTGTGTTGTGTGTGTGTGTGTGTGTGTGTGTGTGGTGTGTGTTTTAATGTGTGTGTGTGTTTTATGTTTTGTGTGGGGTGTGTGAGTGGTGAGTGAGTGTAATTTAATTTAAATTTGAATATATTTCAGAGTCATGAAGATCTGCTCCATTCACTGGAGAAAAACATACTAAGAGTTCACTTTCTCTCGACAAACTTGCATCAAGAAGTAGTGAATTATGCATTGGCACAAACCCTAGACTGCGCTTCTACAGCAAAGTGCCCAATTTGCTAAAGTACTGAGGAAGGAAGAAGTACAGCTATGCTGCACAGAGGTATTATTCAATGATTGCATTTCCATGAAGAAACTATCTTTTACATTACTTCACTTGACAGATGGGATGTAAACCTAAATATGATGAATAGAGTTACTTTGTTTATTACCATTTACTTTTTGTTGTCCTTCTTCAATAAGATTTCTCTTTTCCCACAAGAATTCACGGGTTTCTAGCCCTTTGTTCATTTGCTTTTTCTCATGAATTGCAAATACTGTTTTAAGTTATATATACCTTGTTATCCTTTTTATACTTTTTATCATTTTTATATTTAAAAAAAAAAAAAAAAAAAACCACCACACACACATCCCCCCCCCCCACACCCCCACAACCCCCAACACACACACACCCGCCCCCCCCCCCCCCCCCCCCCCCCCCCCCCCCCCCCCCCCCACAACCACACACCACCAAACCAACCCAACAACACCCCACACACACACACAGCACACACCAATTTTTTTTAATTTTTAAAAAAAATTTTTTTAATTTAAATTTAATTTAAAAAAAAATTCTAAATTTTCCCTTTAAAAAAACAAAAAAGTTTTTTTCCCAACAAATTCCCCAAAATATTTAAAATTTCTTCGGGGAAAATAACATGGGCCCTCCGCCCCCCAAAATTGTAAATTGAAAAAATTTCAGTATCCCCACAATTTTAAATTTCCAAAGTTGCTTTCCTGGTTTTTTTTTTTTTTGGGGGGTTTGTTTTGTTGTTTGGTTTTTGGTTTTTTTTCCTTTTTTTTTTGTTTTTTTAATAAGGATTTTTTTTTAAAAAGAATTAAATTTTTATTTTAGTTTCAATTTTTTTTTTTTTCCTGGGCTTTCAAAAATTTTTAAAAATTTTTAAAAGAGGTTTTTATTTTTTTTTAACCCCCCTTTTTTTTTTCCCCCAAAAAACCCAAAAAAACCCCCAAAAAAAAACCCACACCCCCACAAAAAACCCCAAAAAAAAACCCAAAAAACCCCCCAAACCCCCCCCAAACAAACCAGAAACCAAAAAACAAAAAAAACCCCCCCAAAACCCCCCCCCAAAAAAAAAACCCCCCCCAAAAACCCCCAAACCCCCCCCCCCAAAACCCAAAAAAACCCCCACCACACACCACACCACACCACCACCACCACACACCACCCCACCACCCCAACACACCCCACACACACACCAAAAACCCCACACAAAACCCACAAAAAAAAAACCCCCCCAACACACAAAAACCCCCAAACCACACAAAATTTATTTTTTTTTATTTTTTTTTTCCCAAAAGGTTCCCCGTAAAAACCAGGAAAAATTATTTTAAATACAAAACATTTTTGGGCCCTTTAAAGAACTTCAGAAAAACCATGGGTGTTTTGTGTAAAATGTCCTTATAGTAAAATGATTTTATTTTGCTTTACAGAAGGTAACATGAATAAAACCCTTTTTATATATTTTGGTCTGCAAGAGAGTACAGTTAGTGATGAATTTTGAATGATCATTATCATATATGTGACTGCAAAAGTTGAAAGCAAACTATAGAATAAATTATTGTTAATTTTTTTTATATAACAACCAAAAGACGTTATATACAAATAATAAAACTTTAAAATTTCACAGGTCTGCACAACAAAGGTGTGTTTGGTAAACCGAAATTCATTTCCCTCAGTGTTTTATCCCCTTGATTTGAAAATTAAGTTGCAATAAAGTCAATTTTAAATGCAATATATTGTGTTTCCAGTTCAGACTAAGGTGTTACACAAAAAACAATTTTGTATTCTAGGGTATTTAATTCTTTTATTTTTTTAACAAAACAATTGAATAGATTTTTATTCTGTACATGTCAAATTTTTGAATTTTTCTGGATCATAATAGGAATGTTCTGTTGTAGTTAATTATGAATATTAAAGTTTGCATTTAAATAATACACCTTAATGAAAGAAACAACAATATGTGATACAAAGGGAAACCAAAAAGTCATAGTATTTAATGTGGGGATTTTTTTTTCTGTCTGCTATGAGTAATATTAATATCTTAATATGTATTTACAGCTTAAATCACCACAAAGTGCACAAAATAAATAAATTAAAATATATAAATATCTGAAGCTAACAATCTACCTGCAATGATACATCTTTCCATTTACAGATGGCCCTGGCCAAGCCATTAACCCCCTGTTAAAAAATCGTCAAACAAGGGCCAACAAACTGCAAATGGAACAGGACCTTCGATTAGGTCAGCTGTAACAAATTTGACATTTGAAAATTTTTGAAGGTTGTTTTAGTATACCCAGTTTCAGGAATCTTTAGCAGTCAAAATGAAAAATACCTAGAATTTGTTTTAAAGGCAAAAAGCTTGAATGATGATGTATAAACATGCTGGCTGTGATTTTGAGGCCCCCAATTCCTTGATCGGTTTGGTCTTGGAGTCACTCTAAACCAAAGGTCTTATTTCATTTGTAAATGCATCTAGAGCCACCACTAGGTTTTTCAGACCCCAGGAAAGCAACATCATCATGACCTTTATTTTAGCCAGTGTTGATACACAATGATTTTGGATAGTAGCTTTGCCCATATCCAATCCATGCAAGTGTTGGAAACTTTTGGGTTTCAAGAACACGCTCTGCTTCCACTCCTAAATTCATAGGAAGAGCTAAACAGGCCCCCACTACACTTCAAAACATTTCAGTATCAGTATACAGGCTTGATATTAGCCCAAATAATCCTTGTTGGAATTCCCCTTAGGTCAAGATCTTCAGAGTGTTTATGATGCACTGTGTCAATGCCTTCTGGGTCAATGTAGGCTGCAACAGTCCATGACCAGACTCACAAGGGTGCTCTACAAAGACTCGTAGCACTGTGATAAGATATATTGCAGACCAACCAGGAGTGAATCTGGATTGTTCTGACCTCTGGTGCCTCAGTAGATAATCTCTGTACATCTCAGGATGTGAGCAAGAACTTGCCTGGTATGCAGAGCAAAGAAATGCCTGGGTGATTGCAGAAGTCCCATCAATGGGTTTGTTACTCACTGATGAATGGATCTGGCACTGGGATTTTGACACCCTCACATCCAAGCTAGCTGTTGGGGATTAACCTAGTACTGCTCAGAGTACTCGCTCAACATTTTTGTACCCCAACATGATCTGAAATGATCCAGCCAACAATTGAGTAGACTGTTGTCTGTGAGGAAGGGTGTATTTCATCTTCTCAGGGGTTGGTAGATAAACTAAGTATATTACTGGTCTTTCTCATCAGTGCCTGAGTCCTAAGTGCTAGGAACAAGCAAGTCTATCCCCCAATGAAATCTGAAGCTACATCAAGTGTAATGTGCTTGAAAGTATCCCACAGTGCTACAATGTCCATCAGGTTGCTTAGTTCTGTAAACGACCAGAGAGAGCCTCAGTAAACTTCTAGGCATACTCCCCCTCCCTTAGCCTGTCCATGTGAAACTCCCTAGGGTGATCACTGGATTAAAGGGAGCTGAGAAGTGGACATGGAGGGTAGCCAAATTAATCCACATAACTGAGCACTCCAGTAAACCCTGCAGTTCTGGAGGACCCTCCAGTGAGTGCTACAAGGATAGGGGTCGATCTCCTAGCGAGGCAGGTCAGGGTACTGGTACCAGTAACCAGAAAAGCCTTAATCTCGGGGATGAAATAAAGTACTGGAGAAGGAGGCTTTCTTGCTACGGGCAACACTTCTGAAGCATAGGGACTGATAGATATCTCATAGTTAGCTTTGATTACAGGTGGATACCACCTGGAGTCGACCAGAGCAAGACGAATGTCTTACCAAAAGCAACTGTCTACCACTGATGCGATTTTGGTGTAGAATACCCTTTCACATTAAACTCACAAATATTGGTAGGAGTGTACACAGCCCTTAAAGATTTTAAAGGGTCAAATACAGGCTTCAGTCTCAATGCCAGTATAACACTCATCTCCCAAAAGAAACCTCTACTACCAAGGGCTGAAGTGTGCTAGAGATGGCTGTGGCTACCCCCCTGAAGATGGTGACCTTTGCTATCCTGCCCAAATTTTTGTATCCCCCACACTGCCAGGTCTTCTCACCTCCAGAAGGCAGCCACCTCTTTTCTCGACAGCAGGGGCAACTGATCCTCCTCCGCAAAGAGTGGACGTTCCAAGCCCCCACCTGGACAGCCTTCTAGGTTAAATCTGAGGTCATCACTCGGTGGACACTGTTTTCTGCCACCCCTGCTGTCATTGCCCCCTATAGAGGGTAAGGCAAGCCTCCCCAAGGGGTAGGGCAAGGCACAGGAGTTAATCTAAGCCAGGGCATGGCCACATCCAGGGCCTGACTCCCAACTGCCCGGCCTCTTCTGCTAGGGGCCTCCAAATTCACCTAGGACTGCAAGGGACCCAATTTTTAAGGTGGCTGTGAGAGGCATTGCAGAAATTGAGTGGAGAGCTGTATCTGGCAGTGGAGGCTATGCAAGTTGCTCCTTTTCACCAGGCCGCCAGCGGTGGCAGCGCAAATTTAAAAGCTGACAACAGTTTCACAAGTGGCTCCCCACCATGCTTCACCTATCCAACTAAAGCCCACCCATAAAAAAACAACAAATAATTCTTTTTTGTCTTTCTGATGCCAAAGGGTACATTAATTTTTTAAATTTTGAAAAACCGCTGTGTTGAGAACTAGCTAATTTGCACACAATGGAGAAAGTTTTGTCAAAAATTAAGTCCTGAATCGTTTTGAAAAAGGGAACAAATAATTTTTAATAAACATGTGTGCATATATTTGAATTTTTTTTATATTCCTCTTTTTCCTATTTCCTCCCATTTAAAGGTTTTTCCTTTTTCCCCTTCATAATACTGATATTTATTTTTTATATGTGCAATGTTGACAGGGGGTTTTTTCCCATAAAATTATTATAAAATTTTTTATAGACTTTGAAAATATCATGAAACTTAAAATGGAATGGACCCTGTTAAAATAAAAGCGCGTTTCTTAATCAGAAAATTCTCCCGGAGGAATTTTGGATACTATTTTATCATGTGCTAAATACTTTGACAATGGGGGTGTGTTGTGTGTGTGTGTTGTGTGGTGGTGGTGTGTTTGTTTGTGTGTGTGGTGTGTTTTTTGTGTGTGTGTGTTGTGTGTGTGGGGTGTGTGGTGTGTTGTGGTGTGTGTGGGGGTTTTTTGTGTGTGTGTGTTGTTTTTGGTCTGTCTGTCTGTCGTCTGTGTGAGTCATTGTTTAAAGGAATTTTTGGACTTGAAAAAATCACTGCCATTTCTTAATAAGACTCAATCTAAAGTTTTCCATTCAAGTCTGTAATTGTCTTTCATGTTTTTAAACATGATTGAGATTAATAAATCTGTTATTTTTAAAAGTAATTTGTATTTTTATCTTGCACCTTTATTATAGAATTTAAAAAAAATGTGATATAAATTGAAAAACTACTTTAGAGGTTTCCATCGGTCTTATCCTTAAACAGCTAATTGTATTTTCATCTTTTACAAAGATAAATCAAATAAATATATTGCTCTTCTCTGAAAATAGGAAGTGCATCCTTGAAGATAATTTGGCAGAATCCCCCAAATCGGTGTTCTAAATAGATACTGCATTATATGCCAGTTATTAATAATAATAATAAGGTAGTCTTATGTGAGATGAAACATAGCTTAGAACTACAAGTAGGTCACCACTTCTCTCTGTGTGCTATGGGGTCCTGATCACCAGAGAGACTCAACTCATTAGTAGAAAATTAGTACTTGGGTGCTTAATTTCCACAGAACTACTGTTCTGGCATATAATATTATATAATATCATATAGTATTATCTCATGGACTTGGTAACACCCAAGAGATGAATGATGAGGTTAATGAAAATGTAAGTAATGGCAGAATTTATATTTATGTCTGGGAAAAAAATTGCTTAGCAGTACCTTAACTAATATATGCCATATATTTCAGAAGAAATGACATCCTTTATTACAAAGCTTAGCCAAGCTCTGAGCTGTCCCACCCAATGCATCATACTCTCCTTTAAGAAAACTTACTACTAATGGATAGGATTTAATTGCTTCAACTAAAATTTAGCACTTTCAGACTTGCCTGGTGAGTAAAAATGTGATATTTCACCATTTATTCTTATTTTGAGATGTAAATAAAATAAATGAAATTTAAGGAGAGACAAAACTTACATCTAGTTAAATAAATAAAATATGATCCAGTATAAAATACATTGTGTATTATCATGTAACCAATGCTGACATAAAAACTGGTGGCTGAGGGAAAAAAAACAAAAAAGTAAAACAAGTAATCCCATGATGGATGTGAGGAGACTGCCAGTGCATACAACTGCAGACCAATGCTGCAAATACGACATGCAGAGCATATCCCAAATTAAACAACCAGCATTTTGTTTACCCGACAAATGCCCTGCCTTCCCATCTGCTGCCCCACGGAATAACGTGAGAGATGCAAGAAAAGAGAGAAAACCTTATTTATAATATTGCAAGACTTGTGATTCACCTGCATGCATAGAATCCACACAAGGAACGAAGCAAATCAAATGGGAAACATTGGAACACGTGACAGGGTAACTCACATAGTGGAGAGAAAAAATGTTCTCCTGACATCATGGCTTCATATATAGAGGTTTTGGCTGAGGGTATGAAGTGCTAAGGGATGCAATTTCCTTGTTACTTAATTGTTTCTGCCTCACTTTTCACACCAGCATTTCTGTGCAGTATGATATAGGAAATAATCATGTGATATTAATATATTCCTGTCACAAATACTTCAGTTCATACATCTCAGCTTCCAGAGGTGCTATTCAGTAAAGCACAAAATTTGTGTTCTAACCTGGGTTCCTAGCCACATTGATATGGAGCACAAGACTAAGTCAGGGGTTTTTGTACAAGGCTGTGTCCTGCAGTTCTGTGAGATTCATGAAGACAGTTTCTCCCTGTCCTTAAATATATGTGACCTGGTCAGTTTCAGCAATTTATAGCTACCTCAACTGATTCATCATCACTGATAGCTGACTTTGGTAGCCGGAATGTCAGCAGGTGGTCCTGCCTCCACGGTGTAAGCAAGAGGTATAATTTCACCAGCCTGGCGGCTGTGGTAGGTGGTCCCTCTCTCAAAACATGTTATATAGATATGTGTGTGTGTGTGTGTGTGTGTGTGTGTGTGTGTGTGTGTGTGTGTTGTGTGTGTGTTGTGGTGTTGTTGTGTGTGTGTGTAAAAATGTTTATTAAAACAATTTCATTATATTTCCATACACACATCATATGTATACCCAAAACATACACAAAAAAAAAAAATATATTATATTAATATATATTATATTTTAATTTTATTTTATTTTTATATATTATATATATAAAATATAATTTTTATATAATTATTATTTTTTAAAAATACAAACAAATCCCGGGGTGATAGCGCGCGCGCTGCAATGTGCTTTTGTTATACATTATTTTAAACCCCCGCGATGGCTGTGGTTTGAGCACTGGGGCCCGACCCTCATGGGCCCGAGTTTATTTCCCCCCCACGGCGCGTAAAAATGCCTCGCTCGGCCTGATCTCACGACAGAAATGATATACCGCCTTCAGTGTCAACGCAGGTTGTGGGAATGCCGCTGTGGCCATATGTTAGCGCGCCGGCCCCGGGGTTGTTTTGGAAGGGCTCCAAAAGGCGGGGGGTATTGCCAAATAACCCTTAACCCCTAATTTTGAGATCCAATTTCCTGCAGGGAATGAAGGCTTTGAAAAATATATTAACAATGGTATATATAAAATATAGATATACATACACTTATTACACTTATACATATCTATCTATCTCTCTCTCTATATATATATCTATGGTTTTGGGGTTTTGTGTGTTGTGTGGGGGTTGTTGTGTGTTTGGTGTGTGTTTGGTGGTGGTGTGTGGTGTGTTGCGCGAATTTTATATTTTAAATATTGAAAAATAGATGCCAAAAACACAAACCACACACACACACACACACACACAAAAACCCACACACACACACCCAAACACAAAACACCCCACAACACAAACGCACCACAAGCCACACCAAAAACCCACCACCCCCACACACACCCACACACACACACACACACACACACACACCACACACACACACAATATATATTTATATTATATTATATATATTATATTAATATTATATATTAATAATATATATATATATATTTAACTGTCGCACATTTATCACATACCTTTAAAAAACGCACACACATGGTACGACAAAATTTTTTAGTTGTTTAAAAGGGTTCTCAACTCTTCTCTTTTTGTTCACATTTTCCCCTCCTCCTTTGCCCCAGAAACCGGGATCGTGAGTGCAAAACAACAAGTTCTTTTTTAAAGGGAAAGCCATATGCTAGGGAAAAGGGCATACTCCCCATGGGGAAAATTAAAAATATTTTGTAGGGAAAAAATAACTTTCAAGTAATGTGTAGATCCCCCTGATCAAATTTTGTACGAGTTTCATCTTTTTTTTACAATCCTTTAAGTCGACGCAGTACGTAAATCTACCCCAACGAAAACGGGGGGGGCAACTATAAGGGGGGGTGCTTCACGCGCATGTTTTTAAGCAGGGTGTGGTCCCCTGTAGTGTTAAGTGCTTGCATCCCTTCTCGCTTGCAGCTTCCACCCCTGGCTAGCCCATGCGAAAAGGGAGCAGTTCTCATAAGTCTCCCCCCCAGGTCACACCTCCCCCTCATAAAGACTTCTCAGTCCCTCCTCGGGGCCACCCATGGGTACGGGGTACCTTGCGGCCCCGGCAAAATCTGGGGGGGATTCGGGCGCAGGGGGCCCCAGGGGTAGGGAGTTATGGCCCCCCGGCGTGGGAACCTCTGGCTTTACCAATCCTCCCCCAGCCCCCTGGGGAAAGGGGGCCCGGCCGGGGGGTGGGCCTTGCCAGTTCCCCCCCCCCAAATGCCCCTCTGGCAACGCCTTCAAAAAGGGAAAATGCGGGGGAGGGGGGCGCCCCTCCCACCCAGCAAGAAGGCGGGCGTGGGCCCTGCTGGGGGGGCAAAGTCGGGGTGCAGGTTTGGAACGAGAGTTACTCGCCCCGCCTGCCCCCCGGGAGGCGCCAAACCCACCATGAAGCTTGTGGGGAAACCTTGGGGACCCCACAGGGGATAGGGGGTCCCCCACCCCCCAAACCCCCTTTTATTTGGGCTGTGTTGCGGGGCGCAGAGGTGGCGGCCCCCGGAGTGACCACCCGGGCTTAACCAGGCGTGCTTTCCGGGTAGGCCTTGGAACACCCGGTCCTTGCGGCAGGGAGCGGTTCCCTCTCTATCGGGGAATTAAAACGACGGGGATTTTGAGGTGGTGCCCCTCGATGAAAAAGACCTGGTAGCGCACATCAGGTGGGTTTTACACCTATTTGGGTGGGGGCCGCAGCGATGGTCCCCACCTCCAGGGTGTAGCCATAGCCTCCCCAGTCGACTTCAGCCCGGGTATCGAGTGACACCGGTTTTTGATGGCATCTGGCTTGAGACTGAAGCATCTTTTGGCTTTTTGTCTTTTTGCTGTATACGTCCACCATGTGAAAAAAAACCAAAATAAAAGAGGCTTCTCGCCAAACTCGCATCTGTGGCAGACGATTGCCCCCGGCGAGACATTCGCATTGTTTGGGTGCTTAATGCGGTATCCGGGTTTGGGACCGAGCTGGTACGAGATGTCTGTCCCCCCCAGGCTCGGGAGCGACCCCAGCAGCGAAATCCCCCTTTCTCCGGACTTTGCTAGGCCCAAAAAATGGGATCTCGGGGCCCGGGTCCAGCGCTCCAACCCCCATCGCTGGATTTGGGTACAGCGATGGGGTAATGGGCCAAGGGATGCCCCCTTCTTGTCAGCACGAAATGGAGGTCCCCTCCAGAACTGCAGGGTTTACCGGAGTCTGATTTCTGGGCACCGACCATAGGCTATTGTGGTACCCTGCGGGGCCACTTCAAAAACCCCCCCCCTCCGTGGCCACCCTAGGTGTTTCACTTGGGCCTAAAGGGGGGGGAGTGTGCCCGTGGGTTCGCCACGGCAGTCTCTGACCGATTCACAGAAAAAAGCAACCTGACGGACCCGATCTCTGTGGGAGTCCCTTTAAGCGCGTAAACCCCTTGAACAGCCAGGAGTCCCCTTTGGCGACGCCCAAAGGAAGGGAGAATCCATCTCCCTGGGCATTAAGGCCCCCGAAGCGGTCGCAAGGCTCGGCTGAATGGGAATCAATCTTGCGACATCCTGTGCGTAGGGCTCGGGGCCCGCGAGAAGGGGGCAAGGAAAGTCATCAGGGAAACTTGCTAGGAGGGTTTAAGGCCATTTCTTGTTTAAAAGACCTTTGCCTGCCTACCAAACCCTAGAAAATGACCCCAAGCCCCCTCACAGAGACGCACCGATCGGGGGTGGGCGGATCATCTCAGTATGTTGGGGTTCGGAAAGTTGGGCCCGAGTATTTTTTAACAGTTGTACCCGGGGGACCCCCCAACAGTTTTGCTTGGGTGCAACGATTCGCAGTGCCCGTGCCGGACCCACCCCCAAACGAGGAACCCCTACCCTAAAAGAGGCTAGGCTGGCGATTTCCAAGCTGAAGAGTGGGGGAAAGCTGCAGGCATAGGTACCCCCGCTGAACTGCAAAGGCTGGGGGGGAACCCCATGGCTCGGGGCCTGCATACAGTCCTGACTGCCTTTGGCAGTTTTACCATTCCCCTGACCTCGAGGCTGGGCATCCCTCTCTGGGAAGGGGGGAAGGGGGGTCGATGGACTGAGCAACTACCCTGGCATTACACGCTCAGCTACCGGGAAGGTTTCGCCCACATTCTTCTGAAACGGATCCCCAACCACCTATAGGGACCAGAACCGGAGCGTTGGATTTCTCCTGGCAAATCCACAATAGACCGTATACTGGGTTCGAGTTTGTGGAAACCCGTCGTGATTTTTTGGGCGTGGGGGCTTGCAGCCTACACGACCTCAAGAAGGCGTTTGATCGGTGGGATCGGAATCGCATGGGGGATCCTGAGGGCCGGGGAATTCCGCCAATTTTTGGCCCGAACAAGCCTCTATAATGGGATGAAAAGGGGTAAAGTGTGGGGGGGGGTATGTCGAACTTCTTCCCCGTTATTCAGGGGGGAGGCAAGCGTTCCCTTGCACCCACACTTTTCACCTTTTATGGTGGTAAGGCAGAGCAATACCAAAGTCGTGCGGAGCAAACTAGGCAAAATTTAAGGGGTCGGACCCTTTACTTTTCCGACGATGTTTCCTCCTATCTGATCCTTGGAGCACTTGGCGGGTCTTGATGTTTTGCAATGGGCAAAACCCCTAGGCCCAGAGGCTCCTGGACAAAACCAAGATTAGGATTTTGGGGGGCCCGTTGGGGGAAAAAGTTCGTCGTCCTGCTTTCGGGAGGACGTTGAAGTCCAGAAAGTTTTTCATACCTTGGTGCGTAGTCCATATCTTGGGTTGTCAGACCGGAAGTCAGTAGACGATTGGTCCCGCAAAAGGACCCTAACTCGTCAAAAGAGGGTTTTAGATGTCGGTACCCATGCAGCGGGCCCAAACTGCGTGCTTTAAGGCCTTTATACTTCCAGTTTTTTCTCTATGGAAGCGAAACCCGGAAAGCTATCCATGCCTTTGGGGTCTCGCCTTAGCCTTTTGTAAAAGTCCCTTTGCCGGGTCAGGGGGGCGTTGGCAGGCCACGGTCCAACCGCGGTTTCACCGTGAGACGGCATGGGACTGTTCCTGCAAATCCGGGATCGCCAACTCAGGGTTTTGGGCCCCTCCCCTCCCTATGGGCGACCCCGCCCATCAGTTTTCTCTCTGTGAGACAACCCTGGGGGGGAGGAACCTGTGGGACGTCCCAGGAGATCATGGGTTGGGGAGCTCGCGGACCCGTCGTGAGAATTTGAGATGGGGCCCTTGCCTGCCTGGAGACTCCCCGAGGGACCCTCGTGGGGGGAAGCGAAGGTGGATCGCCAGCCCCCGTCGGCGTTAGCCCCTTGATGATGATGATGAACTATAAGTGCATGCAATTGTACATATATGTGTATGCGTGTGTATGTATGTGTGTACATACAGTTACCCACAGTTCCAATTGATACACACCCATGGTGCATGAACTGGAGTATCTAGTATTCTGTAAATCTAATGATCTTGTTTGTAGAAGCCTGTGATTGGCACACTATATTTCGCAAATATTTTCAGTGACAGTTTATATCAGCCATAAAAAATGTATTAAAATGTTTGAAAACATTACACTGTTTTGCCCAGTGTCAACAGTATTGCTTGAAATAAGTGGTCTTTTCCTGAGAAAGGGCAATTGGGAACTGGTGTAGTTGGCAACTTCAGCACAATGAGGATATCCAAACGTCGATGACAGAAATTAATTTGAAATCAATCTTTGACAAAAATGCGTTTACAAAGAGATAAACAAGAGTTTCTGTTAAATTCAGAAATGAAAAACCAATTATTTTGAGAAGCTAAAATATGACCAAAATGTTATTTTGGCTGTAAATGTAAACCGTAAAGTTTTCTCCCCCTGTTTTCACGTCTCGCGGGCTTCCTCAGGGAAATTTTAATAAAGAAAAATTACCCAATTGCTGAATGGGTTGTTTGTGCTGGAGTGACCCCCCCTAGAAATTATTTCAAGGTTTGCAAAGAAAATTAGGTTTGAAATTTCCGATAGGTCAGAGATAACGTTTTTTGTTGTTGTTGCTGTTATAGCTACCTCAAGATAAATCGCGTCACTGATTTTTTTTTTAAATCTATATTAATGACAAGAAACAAACAAGACAAGTTTTTTTTATTGATCTACCCCATTTTAAACCAAACCAATTTTTTTAAAAACTTGGATTTATGGATTTTTGATACAATTTGAAAGGAAATGGGGGTAAACAAACTTGTTTGAAAAAAAAATTTTAAAAAAAGGGGGGGAATTTTATACTACTCCACCCCCGAAATTTGGATTTTTTGGGAAACAAAATTTGGGCCCTTTTTGTCTATAAAATAAAATGAAAGCTTTCAAAATTTTAAAAAACTTATCCCTATATTTCGTTTGAAATAAAATTTTTGTTTAATATTCTTTTTTAAAAAAAAAAAAAACTGCGTAAAAAAAAACCCTTGCTTTCCACCGGATTGTGAAAGAAAAAGAACCTCGAACAAACAGAAATCAGAAATGAATTTGCACCTTCTACTAGATTATATATTATTTATAAAATATATATATAATTATATATAATATATATTATATTTTATGTATTATATTTGTATATATTATTATGAAATTTTATATATATTTATTTATTGTATATTGTATTTTATATATATATATATTATATATTTATATATATATATATTATTATTATTTTTTTGTGTGTGTGTGGGTTTTTTGTGTGTGTGTGGTTTTTGGTGTGTGTGTGTTGTTGGTATCGTGTTGTGTGTTTTTTGTTTATGGATAATATATATATATATATATTATATATTAAAATTAAATTATATATATATTATAAATTTTATATACTGCTACGCCAGGGGTCTTTCGGGACGTGCAAAACATGTTTCAGAAAGGATCCCTTTGGGCAGTTTTAACATGGGGGACTGGGCAACTGACCAGTTCTGTGAGCGAGGAGCGGGGGGAAAAAACCCCGAGACGGGGTTTGGGGTGTGCCCTGTAATCCTTTTGTGTGCCCTTGTGACCTGATATAAACTTTGTGTTGCCCTGTTAAAAAGCTGATCGTGCAGTGTACATGCTGGTGCCCCCCCTGTTTTGTCCTATAAAAAAGTGTAAACGGGTAAAAATTTGGGTTAATAAGGAAAGACTGTCATTTTTGTTTATTTCGTGCCCTACCTCCCCATTTGGCTTTCCCCGTGGGTTCTGGACCTGTGGTGCTCGTGCTCTTGGAGCTGTTGGGGTTTTCACGCCCTGTGAAGCACCCCGTCTGCCAGCCTCCCTTGTGTTGGGGGCAAGGGGCGGGGCGGTCGGCGTAAAAAACCTTTTTATGTTTTATTTGTAATATATATATATATTATTTATATATATATATAATAAAAATTAATTATAAAGTTTTATATATACATTTGTTATAAATTTTAGTGTTGTATACACACCCACCCACCACAACACCCCACACCCAAAACAACACCCCACACACACACACACACCCCCACACACACACACACACACACCACACACACCACAATACACACACACACACATATCACACCACACCCCACCCCACACACACACGCACACACACACACACACACACACACACACACATATTATTTATATTATATTTATTTTAAAATTTAGACTATTTTTTATACACACCACCACACCACGCACACACACCACCCCACACCCCCCCAAACCCCCAACCCACAAAACACACACACACACAACACACACACCCACACCCACCACCCACAAAAAAATAATAAAAAAAATGATTCGTCTTTTAAGAAAAATTTTTCCTGCGTATTTGGGGCGTTTATTCACTGATCCAAACAAAACTGGATCGAGGCCCTTGTTCCATCTCCGAAACTCTGAACCAAATTTGATTTCCGCCCCCTTTAGGAGGCCCAAAAGCCCTAATGAAAACTGTAGTGTCTGGCTGCCGTCACGTCGAAATGCCTTGCAGCGCGTTTGCTTCCCAACAACGGGGAAAAAAGAGTGAAAACTTCAAAAATTTAAATTTCAAATGCCGCTTTGTGCCTCCTTTTTTTAATTTTTCCCCCAAAAATTTTTTTCCCCCCCCCAAAAAATTTATGAGAGGATTTCATTCAAGACGATTTCCCGAAACCATTTTAGCTAAAATTTGAATAATAATGAAAGCTCAATATTGATTTAATGAAGATTTAGCAGTGTCAGTCCTCTCTTGACGAAAGGAAAGTTTAGATTGATTTTTCAACTTCCCCAAAAATTATATTAAAAAAAATTAATGCATTAAAATATATATATTTTTAATTTATTATTAAGTTATTTTTAATTACATTATTTAAAAAAATAAATAAATATTAATATTTTTTAAATTAATTAAAAAATTAAAATATGATTTATAAAAATTATTTATTCGCTTGCCCTATATTTCTCAAATTACTGTTTTTTTTAAATTTTGCATTGCATCCCCGCTTGTATCACAGCAAAAATTTTCATATTTTGTAGTAATTTTCTAGAGTTCGGTATACGTCTGAATAGCTGACCGTTTTAAAAACGAAGTATAGGTACAACGAGCCAATACCCTTCCTGCCTTTCAATCCTCCAAGGCTCGCATCTTCCAAGGGGGGGGTTGAAGAAATTTGCCAGATAGCTCACTTCCCCATTAGGCCTAGAATTTTTGGCCCCGTGTAATGCAGGGCCCCGAAAAAAAGCAAAAAATGACACTGTCTGTGAATTCTTCTATCCAGATTCCCTTAAATAAGGCGTGATTTTCCACCTCCATGCGCCCCGAACTATCATGGTTCCTAACACGCGTTTTGCCTTTTTGCCCCCAAAGGGCCCGGGGGCCCCCCCCTTTACCCCATTTGTTCCCTTTTTTTAGTGGTTCTATTTTTAGACGGTGAAAAAAATTTTAAAAAATTTTTTTATTAAAAAAATTTAATAGTTAAAATTTTTTTAAACATTTTAGAAATTTAATTTTTTTTGGTAAGATTGGTGAACTGGGGGCTTAATTGGGGGCGAGGTTAAGGGCCCCTAAAAGGGGGGGTGCAACCTGATAAAAAAAAAGGGGGGGGGGGGGCTGCAAAACTGGGGGCCCAGTTCGTAGTTTGAAAACAAATGTGCGCGCGGGATCAGAATTTTATTTTTTTTGGTAAAGGGCAAAAATTAGTCTTTTTAAATTTTGTTTTAATTTTTCAAAAAGATATTTCCCTTTGGGGTAAACGTTTTTTAAACTTTTAAAAGCACACTCGGGTATGAGCTTTTGCTGAACTCAGACCGTTTCCATGATGTAGCAACAACAAATAGTAAGTCTTGTGCTTTGTTCTTGCAGGCCACACGAGACTACAGTAAGCGTAGCCGGCACACACCTCATGAACCGAAGCATTCTTCTACCGTTGGGCAGCACTTGCGGGCTTTGACCTGGGTAAGGAGGCCCAGTATCTGGTATCCTTTGGGCCACTTTTTTTTTTTCTGACTTATTTCTTACTTCATTGTTTCTTTGGCCTGCCATTCCATATGCGCTCGGGGGGGGCATCATTCCCACCCTTTCGTGGGAAAATTTCTTTGGGTTTGGGGAATGGATTTCGGTGCGGCTTCGCCGAAGCCCGGGGGCAAGATCATTTCGCCCGCGAGTGAGGAGGATGCCCGCTCAGGGTGTTGCCACAAAGGGCTCCCTTTTAAATATTTGTATTAAAAAAAAATAAATGTATGCCTTTGTATTTTTTGGCACCAGGCTCTCTTAAACAACAACAAGACGTTTTTGGGTCAAAACCCCTTTTATTTTTCTTTTTTAAGTATTTTTATTTTAAAAAATTACATTTTTTAAGTTTCCACAAATTTTATTCTTTTTAAATTCAAAGTTTTAAAATTTATTTTACTTTTCCTTGTCAAATTTTTGTTTATTCTTTTAAACCGATGGTTCTTTAAAAAAGATCTTTTTATTCTTTTTTCAAGGAAATTTTTTACTTTTTTTATATGGCCTGATTTTTAAATTTTTTTATTTTTTTGGGTTTTTTTTTTTTAATTTTTAAGAAGAACCCTGTTTACAAAGTCCCCCGCGTAGAGCAAACGGGGGGGAGGCCGAAAACATAAAAGGGGGGGGTTTTTCTACTGGCCTGCAACCCCAAATCGGGGAAACCCCCGGGAAACGGCTTCCCCGTCCATAGGGTCGTGGGGGTTTTTTTAAAAAGGAATTAAAGTAATTTGCGGGGTATTTTTTTGGCCAAAAGTGACTTGTGCGAGGGGCCGGGTGCTTTCTTATCTTCTTTTTTTTTATTTGTTTTATCTAAGTGCCTTTTTTTCTGTTTTATCTTTCTTTTTACCCTTTTTGTTGGTTAATTTTTTTTCCCCTTTTATTAGCTTTGTTTCATTTTTTATCATTCTTTTATTATTTTCATTTTATCTTTTTTATCGTTTTTTTTTATTAAGTGTTTTTTTGTTCCATTTTTTGAGTTTCATTTTTCGTTTTTTAATTTTTTAAGTTCCTTTTGTATACCTTCTTTTTACTTTTTTTTATTTGTTTTTTCTTATCGTTTCATTTTTTAACTGTCTGTTTATTTTTTAATTTTTTGTAAAAACCTTTTAAAACGTATACTTAGTTTCATAACGCCCGATTTAAAAGATAACATAAAATACTGTAAGCCCTCATAAATGGTGATAGTTTTTTATTTAATAAAGGTCGCTACTTGCATAATTGCTTACGCACACCCTTCCCGCTTACATCACGCATACCGCCCTTAAATTTCTCGTCCCAAAACACCTACCCACCCAACTACACCTTACACTTTTTCGCCCCTTTTCCCCCAAAACTTGTTTTTCTACACTATCATTCTTCCCCCATATATACTCTTCCCATACTTTAATTTAAATGGTGTGGCAGCGGTCCTTTTTTTAATCTGCGAGAAATAATTGTTTTAGCTTTTCTACAACTAACCTCCCAAAAGTTTTTGGTGGCAGCTGGGTAATCAGCATAGTACCCCCTTTTATTAAACGAGCCCATGCTTACTGTGCTAGGAAAAATAAGTGAGATTACGGTAAATAGCGTTTAAAAACAAATCTTGCGCATACTTTGTGCTTAAACAGTCGGTGGTACACACGCAGGAAATTCTTTTTTGGGGTTTAAAAATTCAACTTTGAAGTTTTGTTCTTTTATTTACTGATTTTTAAATTGGGGAAACGGAATAGGGGCACTCAAAGAGTGTTATGCGGGTCCTAAAATGTAATTCCCCCAGTCAGCTGGGTTAATTTAATCAGCGTTGCCAAAAAATTTGGGGCGCCCAACTGCAGCAATGCGGGAAACAGTACGCCGCACACCAGATAGGTGCCCCAAAGAAATAAAGTGGCCTTTTTAATATAGCTGACTAACCCTCCCCGGAAGTACGTCCTTATAAAGATGTTGTTCCCCCTTTAAGGCCGAAACTCCTGCTTCAAAACCATTAAGCGTAATTGGAGGTCAAATCCGGGTTTGGGCATATCGAAAGCGATGAAAACCTCGGAGGATGAGCAACATCAAGCGCAAGAGTTCATGCGCGGTACAAAAATTTTGTATCAACTCCCCATATTCATAAATCACATCGGGTAGACTTTAGGAAAACTTAATAAATTTCGGGGGCAATTTTTTTTTACCGACTTCTTTAAAACCTGAGTAATATAATTTAGTGCAGGGCAACCCCCGTCGATTTTTTTTGACCATAAAATCGGAGTTTAAAGGTGTGGGGGATTCCCCGCGATCCGTGGAGGGGGAGAATTAATCCGCTGCATTTCCTTCGGGATTGCCTCATTGGTTTTAAGGGGAAAGCTTTAGCCTTAAAGGGAAAGACCCATTTAAAAAGTACTGAAAGCTTTTCAAAGATGTGGAGTATTGAAGACAAATTTAAGTCTATAGGAAATCAGGTGAAGAAAACGGTGAAAAATCACGCGCTCAAAATCTCCTATGTTTGCCCCCAATAAATCGCATTCCCACAATACAAAGTTTTAGGGGGGGGCAGAATCTCAGAAAGTAACTCTTTAAAAATGCTACCTGTAAGAGGCAGGCATCTTGCGCAAAATCCCCCTTTTCCACGCCCGGGAGCGACAATTCCGTTCCCATGCGGCAAATTCAGCGGGAAATTAAAATGCCACAACCATGAAATAGGGCCAAGATTCACCTGTTAATGATGGTTTTAAATTTTAAAGAAGCCCACTTTCTCTCTAAAATTTAACGGTTTTCTTTGAACTTGTTTTATTGATACGGGATCAGAGATAACCTGATAAACCCAAATGAAAAAAATTTAAATATCCTTTCACTTAGACCTTTCGACTCGCACATTATGGGGACCCCAGTCCTCTTTTTGCCCCAAAGAAAAGCCCATCTATACTTTTGCTTTAGCGAAGGTGTCATGTAAACCAGGTTCAATTCCCAGGTGACCCCCGTTGGGTATGGGACTGGCTTGGGAGGTTTAATTTTTAGGATGGTTTTTTTAAACTCCCCAAAACAAAGTTATGTCCGCAAAATGGGTTTGGGTCCGTGATTTTTAGTGATACCCCTCAGGTAAAAGGATTTTTTCTAACGTTGTATGCATTCATAAAGGGGAACTGATTACCATAAAGTATTGTGCGCTGGGACGGGTTTTTGTCCCCCCGAGCGGGAAAATTTCATTAAAAGGGGGGGTTCCAAAACCAGTCTGAAGATGGTTGCTATGGTTACGGAAAACTGCTCAAGTACAAATTTCCCATTCAAACCCACATATGTGGGGAGGTAAATTCCTTTGGATAGTAATGATCACAAGTATCGAAATTTTAAAAACAAGGAGAAAATATTGCATGTTTTGAAGGTGTGGACAACTTTTTTGAATAGTAAGAATAAAACTGATTCGGTTTCATCAAGTGTATTTTTTGTAATCTTGATTTAATAAATTTATAAATTTTAAAAATTTTTTAAGTTGCCCGATGCTGATTTTCATTGTATGGAATGAGCATTTTTTAATTCGATTGTTTTTGTGTTCTAATGTTTCTGAAAATCCTGGGGTGGTTTTGATGATAAGGGGTTTTCACATTTAATTGTTCGCATTTTTCGAATTTTAGAACTTTCCCAATAATTTTGATGCGATTTGGCCAACTGATTTTGGTTATGATGTGGCGACTTTTGAACTCCTTCCTTCTGTAAGTACGGAGGTCTTACCCATTTCTACTCCTTCGGGTGTGTCTTTCATCTCTAAAGCTAAACATGACCATCTTGGCTCTCATAGAATCTCACCTTTAGGAAGGTACCTAATTCAGACATAAAATTCCCTCACCGATTCAAATCCCATACACCGCCATGGAGTTGCCCCGAGATGCGCGATAAAATGCTGAGGGAAGGTGTGATTGCGCCGTCGACATCTCCGGGTTGTCACCTGTGGGACTCTTAGGAAAAAGGATGGTATTCGTTTCGTGTGGGCTCGGGCTGAACAGAGTCACAAATACAGTACATACCCATGCCCGGTTGGGGCCAAAAGAAATGGGTGTATGGGGACCAGTGGTTTTCAGCCTCAGCGAAGTCTCTTATTTGGCCTTGAGGTGGAGCCAAAAGGGTGGAACAGACTGCATTTTGTGATGGATTTAGGTTTCTACACTTATCGTAGCCTTTTTGGGTTGGCAAGAGCTCAAGTACTTTTAAGGCAATTTTAAAGCTCCTTAGCCCAGTCTTATAAACCTGCTCTAGCGACTAACACGTTTTCGTTTACTCAAATCTTTGAAAACATTTGTTCATCTTGATGAGGGTTTTGCCTATTACTCAAGCAAGGTTCAGCTTGCCTAACGAATGCCAACGCCGTAAATTCTTTAAGTTCTTAGGATTTTTTCACCCCCAGGGTATTCACCTGGGCCCGAGAAGGGGGGAAACCCTCTCGAAGATGCAGCCTCCGCGACGACAAGACAATCCGTCATTCTTGGTGCCACTGGCTTTTCCCTAAGCTGTAGATAACATGCTACATGGGGGGCCCCCTTAAAAGACTCTTTCGGAAGATTGAGAAATTTTCATGGGGAATGAATACAAAACTTTCGAGACATGAAAATTAGGTGGTTACAGCACCTGTCTTACAAAAACCAGATTTTTACAGGAATTCGAGGTCATTCATGCCCGTGTGGCAAGATCTTGTTTGATGCAAAGGGGTGAAAGGGGATTTCCCAAACTGTGGTTATACTCACGAAATTAAGAATTTAGAATGTAATTCCAATATAGCTTTTAAGCATTTCTGGGTTTAAAACAGTACGTCATGAAAGCGTATTTTTGTCAAATTTTCTTTTATGGACCCTAGAAATTTTTTTTTACTTTTTTAAAAAACCCCAAAGTCTGTTAGGATGACGATGGGCCCCGAACTCTCGTCTTTAATTTTGATATTAAATACAAGCCAGGGCTTCACTCACCCTTTCCCGACTCGTCGTAAACTAGATTTTAGATACGCCTTGATTGCAGAGGTAGCGAGGGACAGTAAAAAATCATGTGGAAAGTATTATCTTGTACCTCGGGGAACAAAGGGGGCTTAGGGGAGGGTTCCACTTCCGCTTGACGTTTGTGCTTAAGGAGGGCTTTTCATCACCGTATCTTTCCAGGGGGATCATACGCATTGCATTCCCGGTCTTTTGGGGGAAGGGACTCGACTCATACATTCGAAGTCTGCCCCCTCATCCGGGATATTTAGGCTTATTTTTAGATTAAAAGAGAGGTATTATTTTCCCCCAAAGTTTCAGAGGTTCGTCAGTTTGTTCAAACCTGTACTCGGTGTCAAAAAGGGGGAAAGGGCTGTTCTAGCAGGTCCCCTTTCATCCATGCCGGAAGTAACCCAGCCATTTTAAAAGGTTCGGCTGATCTTTTCGAATGGGACTTCAGCCCAAGGCATCGGGGTCTTGGTCGTTAGATCATTTATTTTGTTACCTCAATTTTGTACCACTGAGCTGCAATCTATACACTTTGCCATAGGCGATGACTTGGATTACAATAAAGACTTAACAATGAATGAGCTTGTCCAAGCCCTAAAGCCCGTGGGGGAAACCGCCCCTGATGTGTTTGTTTGAATGAAAAGCACCTTATCATGACCCCTGATTAATTGCTAAAAGTGAATATAAAATTTGGAAATGCCAGATTTTTTCAAATTCAGGCATTTTGCCCCCTACCCCAAATTTGAAAGGGGGGGAATATGGGAATAAATGAAAAAACGTTCATTTGATGATAAACATAAAATTTTTGCAAAATTTTTATTTTGTATTTTTTTAAAAAAAAGTCCCTTTTTCCCGGGTTTGATGTGGGCCCCCACCACAAATCATTCTGGGTCCAATTAGGCACCTTTTTTACAAGAGGCCCGCCAATGACCCCTTTTAAACTACATATCCCAAAACCAAGATCCATGTTTAAAAAATACTAAAATCTATTTGGGCCCAAAATCCCTTCACTGTTCATCAATTGGAAATTCTGGAAAGGGGGCAAGTACAGAGTAGAGTAAAAATGTCCATTCTTTACACCTTCCCCCTTCCCACCACACTCTTCTTGCACCCAACTTTGTCAGTTCAGGGCACTCTTGGAAAGGGGTTTTTCCAGTGTTGCCATACAATTTCCCCAATCATCACCTTTTTTGACCATCCCCATTTGAAGACACTGGGTTCTGGGCGTTTGACACACTGTCCCCAATATGACCTGTTTGGTAGGCTGCTCTTTTGGCTGTGCTTCAGTCCTTTTGTTGGTGGAATCAGTCATATGACCTCTGTTTCCGAAAAGAGATCAACCCTTGCCTCATTACAAAAGATTTTACTCACCGTCATCCAAACCCCATTTTTTTCCAAACTTAATCGACTCCTCAATCTCAAGGGCCTCGCAATTTCAAAGGGACAAGGGCCCACTGAAGACTTCCATGTTCCAGCTGTCTTTTTCCCTCCCCATTGAAACCTGACACAACGTACACCCAGAAAGGGCATAAAAGAATAGCACCCCCTTTGGTGTTTTCTGGTCCTAAGGTGGCCCCAGGTCATGAATGAATCCTTTTAGTGTGCTCACCTTTTCCAAATCTAATGACATTTGCTGGGCCGATTGTTTGGGGAAAAGGCATCTGTGATAGGGCGATCACAATGAGGTCCTGTCTTTGCGTCGATCATAAGAGTTTTTAAAGCCTTCCAAATTTTGCATGCCGGGAAAAGAATATACATGTGTCGCCTCCTCAGGTGTACAGGGACCCAAATTCCTCTGGGCTATTTTTGGTGAACTGGCACTGTAAGGGCGTCTTTTTCCTTCGCACAATGACTACATTTTCCTAGTCTTTTTAGCTCGGCTCCAAGAAAATGGAAGAGCTCTGTTTTGTTTCCCTTGCGGGGAAACTCTTCCCTTTGTAGGCTTTTTTCTTTTTCATAAATCTCCTCCTGATGCTTTTCCTCGTTTTGATCAGCTTCCACTTTAACTTTTATGATATGCAAAAATGATGCTGTTCTCTTGTGTTTTTTGGGTTTCGTTCTATTTTTGGGGGGAAGTCCTTCGTGGCATTTTTCGAAAGTCCCTTTTATGTTTTTCCCTTTAAAAACCAAAACCCCCCCAAGGTCGGGCCCTTTCTCAGGTATGCCTTTCCCGGAGAACTCCCCAAATCGGCCTTTGTAATGGGGAGATTACCTTTCTTGCTGAGTGAAAAAGGTAAGGCCCGGTTCTCTTTTAAAAATTCTTTTAGATCCATCCTTCGTTTTGGGTAGATAAAAGGCAAAAAATTTTACATTCCTCCTTAAGGGTCTAGTCCAGAACTTTGGAGACTTGGGCCCCTTTTGAAGAGTTTGTTCTGAGTTGCACGCAGTGTCTTCCTGGTAGTGTGCGACATACACTTTTTTTACTTGACTTCCCCTTTAATTTTGCATTTTATTTTCGGATTTTTTCCTTTCCCTAGATGTTCCCTTTCCCGGCTTTGAGCTTCATTACTCGCGCTAATGGTTTTTAGGCGCCATCACCCCCCTTACGCCCCACCACTATCGCAAATCACTTCTCCGCGAGAAGGCTAGGGGGGGACTTGTTTGCCCGGCTTTTGGTTTGGGGGGCCTTTTGGGGTACTTTTTAGAAAAAAAGGATCATTTTTTTACCACCCTGGCATTAGCAACCCTTTTTAAAGGGGCAACAATAAATTATTCACTACTATTTTTTTTACTCATTATTTTTTTACTAACATTTAAAAATCTACTACGTTTTTTATTTACGAGCTTTTGGCGTAGAATGGATTTATGACTTCCTGATGCTTGATTGTATAAATAGTATTTATTTGGCGGGAAAACCCCTACCTAAGCACCAGAATACTCCAAAAAGGAAAATCTAATTTTTTTACACCAAGATGTAAAAATTGAGAGCTTTTTAGGTTTACCATTTTTTTTTTCCATTAACCCCGGGGGCCATTTTGGGAATAAGGGCCCCATATTGGTTTTTTTTATGACTAGCATTTTTTTCTAAAAACATGACCTAAAGCACTTTCACCCAAATTTCATGCTTGTATCCCCAACTGAATGATTCTAGTCCAAAAATCACGCGGGGCTGCCCTCTAGAACCCTAACTCGCCACCCTACCGAAATTGCGTTGACAAATTTTACAAAAATCATGGAAGTATTGTCAAAAGTATGTTTTTTAAATTTTAGTAATTTTCTATTTCGAGCATTGCGGCTTCCGAAACTTTAAACTTTAAAAAGGACATCCTCAAGGGAATTGTAAAAATTTTTTTGATTTCTCTTTTTAAAAAAAATCAAGGGGGGGCCCCAAAATTTTCTTTTTTTTTGGAAAATTTCTTTTTTTTTCAAATTTAGTTTTTGGAAGAACTTTCTCAAAAATTTTTTTACAGTTTTACTTTTCGGACTTTACACCGGAAGTGTCTTTTTTAACCCAAACATTATTTCTTTTGGTAAAGAAAAAATGTACCCCAATGTTGTGCCTATGGTTTTTAAGCAGTGATGCAGATTTCGGAAAATCAACCCAAATTTGGAAAATGATTCATAAGGGGGGCCTCTAGTGGGGTTTTCATTCCCAAAAAAGATATTGGGGAAGTTTTTAAATAGGAAGATGCCGAAAATCAGGCTAATTTTGATATCACCCAATACTTAAAAAAAATTTCTGCTAGTTTTTTTGGCTCCTTTTTGATAGTAGATTAAAATTGGAAAACCACAATGGAAGTTAAAAAATAAAGTTAGGAAAACTAATTTATAATGTGAATTGCGGAAAAAAATTGGGAGCTGATAAAAAGATTTTTGCTAAAATATAAAAACCCCTATTGATCAAAGTAAATCTGGCAATCGTGTATGGTTCGGCATCGAACCAATTTTGAAAGGTTTGATTCTGTACAAAAGCTTTTTGCTTAGGCTAAAAACACTTTATGTTTAAGAATAAAACCCACTTTATGCTTAACAAAACATTTAGTTTAAAGGTGAACCCCTTTTAAAGTTTAAGGCTAAAAACACATTATGTTTAAAACCTTAAAAACATTTAGTTTAAGACTACCAAATTTAGGCTAGAAACACTAGGTTTTGACTAAACCATTTTATTTTTAAGGATAAAACAGCTTAATTTAAACGGCTAAAACACTTTTTTATTAAGAAAAAAATCCCTTTTGTTTAAAGGTGAAAAACCTTATTTTAAAGGCTAAAAAAACCTTTAAAATTAAGGAAAAAAATCCCTTAGTTAAAGGGCTAAAAACATTCATTAAAAGGGTTAAAGGCCCTTTTTTCTAAGGCTAAAAACACCGTATGTTTAAACTAAAAATTTTATGTTTAAAGATAAAGCCACTTAACGATTAGGAAAAAAACACTCTATGACAAAGAAAAAAAATTTTTTATGATTAGGAAAAAACCACTTTGTTTAAGACAAACTCTTAAATTAAGTTTAAAAAAACACAAATTTTTTAAGGCTACCCACTTTATGTTTAAGGCAAAAACACTATATATTTAGGCTGGAAATTTTGAAAATTAAGGCTAAAAACACTTTATTGAAACGCTTTATAAAAGGCTGCCCAAACGTTGTTAAAAATCACAGGTGCGGTTTTTTGATGTTAAAATTACGAAACATCCGAAGACCAGTTTAGTGCACTCCTGAAATCTTTGCGCAAGGTTTTGCTTATTTCGAAGCAAATCCATGTCACAAGGTAAAACCCATCAAGCCCGGGGTCCCTGACGAGACTAGATTTTTGGCCTGGGGGTTTGGGGCGAAAGGGCCAGTATTTTTTATATTGACGTTAAAAATGGGAGGGTGGATACTCCTTTTTTTCCAGGTTAAAATTTTTATTACATTTAAAACAATTTTAATAAAATCTGTATATATTGATATGTTTTTTGGGGGGAATAAATTTTATATTTATTAAAATATTTTATTAAAATAATATATATAATTGTTTTTTTATTAATTTATATATATTAAAAATATTATTTATAATGTTAAAATTATAATTAATTTTTATATATTTTTATATCTATATTATTATATATAAATTTTAAAATACTTGTGTTTTTTGTGTACTATCATTTCATCAAAATTCCCGGCCTATCATTCCACTGCAAACCCCTCCCTGGGGTTGGGGTTTTTTCCCCCCCCCCCCCAGGGTATGCCCCTGAAAGGGGGCCGGCCCGTGGATTCCGACTTCTCACTGTTATGGTTTCTCGGCGAACCTAGGCCTTACCCGCCGTAGTGCCCAGCCCCAAAACCCCAGGGGACAGTTGCAACTTCTCACGCCTGGGGGGGCGCAAACCCGCCGACCCTTTGGGAAGGGGCCGACCTTACCACTTACTAGCCTGGGGTTTTCCCCATGCCTGATGAATGTTCTTAATCAACGCGGTCCGCGCTCTAACTTGAGCAACTGTGGCGACCTCCCAAAACCCTGCTTTGACCAAACAAAGGGGGAGAGAAGGCAATTTTTTAACAGCCGGGGTTTTAAATTGGACCATGAGGGCGAGGTTTTACACTGAAAGATGCTTTTGGGTATGTGTATGAGGGGGGGGGGTATATTTATGTTTACATACTAGTGCGTTTCTAGTTTTAAATTTTTGAGCTCTCAACCTTTTTTTTTTTATTTTTTCATTATCAACACCCAATTTCCTTCATGTAATAATCCTGGTTATAGTCTAAACAGTGGTGCGGCGGACGTTGACGTAGCGAGCATTACGGCTGAAGCAATGAAAAAAACGGGCTGCCTGCCCAAAAAATTTTGTAAGGGCCCATAATTATTAGATCTTGCACACCCCCACGTCCAACCCAACACACACACAACACACACCACACACACCACACAAAACACCACACACACACACAACACACACCACACAACAACTATATATATATATATAATATATTATAATTTTATAAAACCCCACACACACACACACACACACACACACCCCCACCCCCACACAAACACACACCCCACACAACCACACACAACACACACACACACCTCCCCCTATAATATACATAATACTGAATCTACGATAATTTAATATTTTATTATATCTATTATATATATAAAAATTTTTTATTAAAATAATGATAAATAAAAAATAATATATATAATTTTTTAATTTTTAATTTATTATTAAATTTAAAAAATAAAAAAATAAATAAAAAAAATAATTTTAATAAATACATAATATTATATCTAATTATTTTTTTTTTTTTTAAAATTAAATTTAAATAAAAAAAAAATATTAAATTTTTATTACATTCTATTTGCTGTGGTGTGGTGTGTGTGTTATATAAATAATAATAAATATATAATATATAATTATATATATATATATATATATATATAAAATTTTCCCCACAACACCCACACACCACACACCACACACACACACACATACACACACATAACACACACACAACCAACACACCACACAACACACACACACACACACACCACAACACAACCACCCGCGCGCACACCCAACACACACACACACCACACACACACCAGCACGCACAACACAACAACCCCAAAACCACACCACAACGCACACGCAACGCACACACACACCACACACACAACACAACACACACACACACACAAAACACACAACACACACACAACACATATATTAAAAATTTTGGGTGTGGTTGTGTGGTTGGTGTGTGTGGTGGTGTGTGTGTGTTGTGTGTGTGTGTGATGTGTGTGTGTGTTGTGTATACTTTATATTTATATTTATTTTAATAATTATAATATTTTATAATATATATATATATATTATTATTATATATAATGTTGTAATGTATTCTATATATTTTAAACCCCAACACACACCCCAACACACACCCACAATTTTCTATAATAATATAATATATATATATATTATATATATATATATATATACACACACACAACCACACACCACACACCCCCCCAAACACACACACACACACACCCCCACACACACACACACACACACACACACACATATGTGTATATATATATATATATTATATATATATATATATATATATATATATTTTAAAATTTATTATATTATTATATATATATCCCATCATATATATATATAATATATTATATATTATATATCTATATAATCATATATATTATATGAACACACCACCCCACACACAACCACCACACATTTTATATTATATATATTATATTTTATATTAATAATTATATATTATATATTTGTTATACATATATACATATATATTATATATATATATAACTTATTATAATTTAATAAGAGAAGAGAGGAAGAGAGGAGAGGGAAGAGAGAGAGAGGAATACAAACCCAACTACTGTTATAAAACCCCTATAAATGCCCAAAACGATGTTTTTTCGAACATTCCCGCAGCGGGGGTTTCCATTCCTACCCCCCCCTGGGGAAAAATAGGGAAAATAAAAAACCCCCAGCACACAACTAAAATAGTAGAAATAGTAAACCATAAAATCAAGATAATAATACTCCATATTACAGAAGTATTTTCTAAAACCCCCAAAAGAGGAAAAACCGAGTAAGAAAGCAATGTACTATAGGGGGATAACGGGGACGCCCGTAAGGGAGGGGGGCGTTCCAAACCCACGTCCACCGGCGTATTCTTCCCCAAACCCTGGAGACGTCCCGGGTTGAAGTCGCAGTCGTTCCACTTTCCCACACTCCCGGTAAGAAGGTTGCATGAAGCATGAAGGGGGTCCTCCACACTTCTACGATATTCGTATATCAATTGTTTTTAATCAATGGGGTATTCAAAATTTTTTAACACGCACGCACACACCACACACCCCCAACACAACAACACCCCCCCACACCCACACACACAAACACACAAATACATAAAACATCAAAAACCCACACCACACACACACACGCATGCACACAACACACACCCACACACCAACACCCATATATATATATTTATTATATATATTATATTTATCGTGCGCCCCATAAAAATTTTAAAAATACTCTACCGTGGAATATTTGGGAAAAAACCCCAAAAACGCACAACTAAATTTTTTGAAAAGAGAAAACTTTTCACTTGATATCCCAAGGATCCTCGTCCCCCTCTGTCCATTGACGCTTCTTTTCCTTCCCGCAAAATGGGGGATTCCCCCTTTAAATTAGCTCAAAATAATTTCAACTCGAACATTGGGTTTCTCCTGCCGAGTTCCTTGCTTGTCACATCCCCCCTACCCCCCTTATACCGGCCACCTTTAGCTAGCCCCACCTGATCCTTAGAAAATGCCCCTGAATTCCCTTCGCTTCTTTTACTTGTCCTCACCTGCCGCACGCACCACGCGCGCACACACACACACACACACCCCAACACACACACACCACACCCCACACACACACACACACACACACACACAACACACACACACCCCAACAACCACACCAAAAACACACCCACACAAATATATGTGTTATGTATATGAACTTTTTCCGGGAATCCCTGATCTGTAATTGTGAAAAGTTTAATATTCTCATCCTTTTATTTTTCCCACTGATGCTAATTTCTATTGATCTACTTTTTCTAAGGCTAAAAAAAAAGGGAAACACTTGAAGAAATTAAAATCATTGAGTTTTTTTTTTTTCTTTGACAACAATGTGAAAGCCTATACACATTATAGAAGCCCCGGGGGTTCGTTCATGGGATGCAAAACAGGGTAATTGGGAAAAAAAAAAGGCTGGCACATTGGCCTTTTAAAAATTTTTTTTTTTTTCCCCCCAAAAAAATATTGGGAAATTTAATAACCCTAAAGTAAAAAATCAGGATTTCGTAATTTCCCAATGACCACTTTTTTTCAATTTTCCCCCCCCCAAAATTTTTAAAATTCAAATTTTTAAAAATTTTATATTATATATATTATATTTTTATATTTTATAATTTTATATATTTATATTAAATTTTAAAAATTTTAAAAATTATATTATATATATTTTATATATAAAAAATTTTTTTATATATATTTTATATTATATATATTTATATTATATTATATATATATTATATTTTTTAAAATTTTAGACTTTTTTAAAGGGGAGGAATAATTTTTACGAATAATTTTAAATTTTTAAAAAA
>NC_051394.1:34239824-34249824 GCF_015228065.2 Penaeus monodon
ATCGTGCAGTGGAATGTGGTGTCCCGTATTTGCCAAAAAGTCGGAAATACTTGTGTAAATAAAGGAAAGACTGTCATTTTGTGTTTATTTCGTGCCCTCCTCGCCACTTGGCGTTTCCCCTCGTGGTGTTTCTGGGACACTGTGGTGCTCGGTGCCTTTGGAGCTGTTCAGTGTCACGACCCTGTGTATAGCACGCCGTCTGCCTAGCCTGCCTTGTGTTGGTGGCAGAGAGAGACGAGGCGGTCGGCGTAACAATACATATGTGTATATGTTATATATTTGTAATATATAATATATATATATATATATATATATATATATATATATATATATAAATGTTTTATATATACATATATGTTATATACATATTTATGTGTATGTATACACACACACACACACACACACACACACACACACACACAACACACACACACACACACACACACACACACACACACACACACACACACACACACACACACACACACACACACACACATATATATATATATATATATATATATATATATATATATATATATATTTATATATATATAGACATATGCTTATACATACACACACACACACAAATATATAAACAAATGATTCGTCATTTAAGTAAAATTGTTCCATGCGCTATTTAGGCGTTCTATTCACTGATCTCAAACAAAGACTGGATCGAGCAGCCCATTGTTCCATCTCCTGAAACTCTGAAGCCAAATTTGATTTCCGCCATCTTAGGAGGTCCAAAAGCCCTGATGTAAACAATGTAGTGTATTGGCTGCCGTCACATCGAAGATGCCAAGTTGCAGCGCGTTTGCACTAACCGTACGGGATCAAAAGAGTGAAAGTACTTCAGAGAAGATAACATTTCACAAGTAAGTGCTCGCTTTGTGCCTACCTGGTTTTATACTTAATTTTACAAGCCCAAGATTTGACTTGGTCACCTCTAGGCCACAACTCGAAACGATCGAGTATGACAGGATTTCATTCAAAGAACTGAGTTCCTGTAACTCAGTTAGCTAAAATTTGATAATAATGAAAGCTCGATATATTAATGAGATTAGCGTCTGAACTGACATGAACGCCCACAGATATTAATATTTGACAAGGCCTCGCGCCTTGGCGATGGACTTCCTCTCTTGACGAAAGGATAAGCACTTACCAGTTGACTTTCAACTATCACAAATAATTTATATTAAAATAAATTAAATGCATTAAATATTATATATTATTAAATTATTATTAAGTTATTATTAAATATATCATATATTAATAAATAAATAAATTAAATATTTATTATATATTATATTAATATAATAATTAAATAAATTAAAATATAGATTTATATATATTTATATATATAGCTTCCTAATTACTGTTATTTAAATTTGCATTCTCACGCGTTGTATCACAGAAATTGTAAGTAATTTCTAAGAGTTCCTATACGTCTGAATAGTGACCGATTCAAACGTAAGATATGGTACACGAGCCATACCCTCTTGCGTGTTCACTGCCAAGTCGCGTCTCCATGATGGGGTTGAAGCATTCAGACAGCATCACTTACATTAGGACTAGACTCTGTCGATGTATGCGCACGAAAAATAAGCTAAAATGACACTGTTCATGCGAAATCTCTATCCAGTTCCTTATGAGGATGGATGTCACGAGCTCCATGACGTCCTGAACTGCGAACTTGAGGGCCACAGCTCATAGTTCTGCAAACTCCTGCATTCCACAACCATTAAGTGTACTCAGGAGGTCGAAATCCTGCTTAGGCATATCGAAAATGCCCCCCCCCCGCTGCACCCCGGACGGATGATGCATACTCAGAGCTGCAAGAAGTCTCATTGCCGCGGTACAACAGATTTGATAGTCAACTCTCCATATTCGCGGGAATTCACATCGTGGGTAGACTTAGGAGAAACTTAGAGTAAATCAGGGCACATGTCTTTTACAGACTTCTTTAATAAACTGAGTAATAATACGTTAGCTGCAGGCAAGCAACCGATCGATATTTTTGTGACCATAGAACGGTAGTTATTCAAGGTTGTGAGGGATTACCCGCGATCCGTCGGGATGCTGGACGAATAATCCGCTGCATATTTCTTCAGGGATTGCCTCAGTGGTTAAAGGAGCTTTAGCCCTGAAGGAAGAAGATCCCACACTTCAAGTACTGATAGATGCTCGTGCAAAGATGCTGGAGTATTAGAATGACTAATGTTAAGTCTATGACATCAGGTCAAGACAAACGCGTGAGACCTCACGCGCCTGGAAATCTCCTGCGTATTGCTCCTACAATAAAAGCGGCATTCCACAATACGAAAGATTGTAGGGGGGAGGCAGAATACGTCAGAAAGTAACTCGTTAAAGTGCTACACGTGTAATGAGGCAGGTCATCTTGCGCGAAACTGCCCCTTTTCCACAGCCCGTGGGACGCGACAATTCCCAGCTTCCCATGCAGCAAATTCAGCGGGAAATTCAAATAGCCACAACGCATGAGAATACGGCCAAGATTGCACCTGTTAATGATAAGGTTAAAGTTAAAGAAGACCACTTATCTCTCTAAAAAGTTAACAGTGTTCTTTGAACTTGTTTTATTGATACGGGATCAGAGATAACCTTGATGAAAAGCCGAATGAAAGATAAATTGAATATCCATTCACTTAGACCTTCGACTTGCACATTATGCGGAGCCTCAGGTCACTCGTTTTGCGCGCAAGAGAGCGCAAGTCTATACTTTTGCATTAGCGAAGGTGTCAAGTGTAAACACGATGTTCAATTCCCAGGTGACATCCCGTTAGGTATGGACTGGCTTAGGAGGTTAATTTAGGATGGTGCTTTACACTCGCCACAACGAAGTTAGTGTCACACGACTAAATGGAGTTTGGTCCGCGATTGACTGTTAGGGATAACCCCATCATGGTGTACTAAGTACTTTCTAAGCGTCGTATGGCATAGGTCATTCAAGGGAAACTGAATGGTACCATGCAAGTATTGTGCGCTGTGAGAACGGTAGTTTGTCCCACCAGAGACAGGAAAGTTCATTATAGGGGTGCTTCCGAACAGTCTGAAGATGGTTGCTATGGTTACGGGCAAAACTGCTCAAGTACTAATTCCATGTAGCGTAACACATATGTCGGGAGGTAAAGTGTCCTGTAATCTTAAAACAAGGAGAAAATATTGCATGTTTTGAAGGTGTGGACAACGTTTTTGAATATGTAAGAAATGAATCTGATTCGGGATTACATCGAGTAGTGATTTTAAGTAATCTTGATTTAAAATAATTTCGTAATTTTAAAGATTTATGATTGTCCTGATGGCTGATATTCATTGTAATGGAAAGGAGCATTTTTAATTCAGATTTTTGGTCGTAATGTTTCTGAATATCCTGTGATGGTTGGATAGTAGTATAGTTTTGCAATCATAAGTGTTCGCATTTTCAGCATTTGAGGAACTTCACAGATAATTTTGATGCGTATTATGGCACAACTGATTTTGGTTATGGTGATGGCGACTTTGAACCCCTTCCTACTGTAAGTACGGAGGTCTTACCCATTTCTACTCCTTCAGGTGTGTCTTTCATCTCTAAAGCTAAACTTGACCATCTTGGCTCTCAATAGGAAGTAGTCCGTTAAGGCAGTGTTGCAGCGCCATGCTATCTTGTTTGATGAATCTGCACCCTTTAGAGGAGGTTACTCTATCAGCTATAATATTTCCCACAGCCGATTCAAATCCTTACGTACTCGCAAAGAGTGGAGGTGCCAGGGACTCGTGCGAGATTAAAATGCTGAGGGAAGTGTGATTGCGCCGTCGACATCTCCGTGGTTGTCACCTGTGGTACTCATTAGGAAAAAGGATGGATGTATTCGTTTCTGTGTGGACTACAGAGGGCTGAACAGAGTCACAACTACAGATACGTACCTCATGCCCAGGTTGGACCAAATGATAGATGAGCTGTATAGGTACACACAGTGGTTTCAGCATCGATGCGAAGTCTGCTTATTGACGATTGAGGTGAGCCACAGGATAGGAACAAGACTGCATTAGTGTGGATTTAGGTGCTACACTAATCGTATGCCTTTGGCTTGGCAAACAGCTCCAGTCTATTCAGCTGGGCAATTAATCAGTCCTGTAGCCCAGTCTATGAAAAACAGGATCTAGCGTATCTAGACGACGTCGGCGTTTTTACTCAAAAAAATCTTTGAAGAAATTTGTCTCATCTGATGCGGTTCTTGGGCCTATTAGGTCAAGCAAGGTTCAGGCTTAGCATAACGAATGCAAACTTGCGTAAATTCTTTAAGTTCTTAGGATTTCTTATCACCCCACAGGGTATAATCACCTGATCCCGAGAAGGTGGAAGCATCTTGAAGATGCAGCATCGCCAGACGACAAGCAAGTCCGTCAGTTCTTGGTAGGTGCCACTGGCTTCTTCATAAGCATGTAGAGAAAACTATGCCCCAGTAACTAGACTCTTGGGAGATGAGAAATTTGCAGTGGGCAGTGAATAACAAAAGGGCTTTTCGAGGACATGAAACTTAGGTGGTTTACAGCACCTGTCTTACAAACCAGATTTGACAGGCCGTTCGAGCTTCATTCTGATGCTTCAGGTGTGGCAATGGCTCTTGTTGATGCAAAGGGTGAGAAGGCATTACTCAAGCTGGGGCTTACTAATCACGGGAAATTAAGGAATGTCAGAATGTAATTACCCAGTCATAGACTTAGAAGCACTGTCTGTGTAGAATCAGTACGTCATTATAATGCGTACTTGTTATGGTAAAAATTTTTTTCTATTTATACGGACCATAGAACTTTGGTTTACATTTTCAAACAACACACAAAGTCTGTTAGGATGACAAGATGGAGCCACGAACTTCTGTCTTTAATTATGGATATTAAGTACAAGCAGGGGCTTCACATCACCTTCCAGATCTCAGTCGTAAACTAGATTGTATTGATACCGTCCTGAATTCGCAGCAGGTAAGCAGAGGCACAGTAGAAGATCCAACTGTGGAAAGATATTATCTTGTACCTCGGGGAACGAAGGGCTTTAGGAGGAGGATTCCACTTCGCTTGAGAGTATGTGCTTAAGAGGGCTTCTGTATCATCACCGTATCTTACCAGAGAGGATCATACAGCAACTTGGTCATTCCTCGGTCTTTGAGGAAGGAAAGGTACTCGACCTCATACATGCGACAGCTGCCGCTCCATCCGTGCATAGTTTAGGACTTATTGTAGATTAAGAGAGAGAGGTAGTATTTCCCAGCAAATGTTAGCAGAGGTTCGTCAGTTTGTTCAATCCTGTACTCGGTGTCAAAGGAGGAAAGGACTTGCTTCTAGGCAGGCTCCCCTTGCATCCATGCCGGAAGTAACCCAGCCATTTGAAAGAGTCTCGGCTGATCTTGTCGAGATGGTGACTTCAGCCAGAGGGCATCGGTATGTCTTGGTCATCATAGATCATTTTACTTGTTACCTACAACTTATACCACTGAGCTGCAATCTATACACTTTGCCATAGGCGATGACTTGGATTACAATAAAGACCTAACAATGAATGAGCTTGTCCAAGCCCTAAAGCCCGTGGGGGAACATCAGACCCTGATGTGATTCGATATGAGATGATAAAGCACCTTAGTCATGATGCCATGATTAAGTTGCTAGAAGTGAATATGAAATTTGGAAATGCCAGACTTTTTCAAATTCATGGCACTTTGCCCACACTATTCCCAAATTGAAAGGAGGGGGAATAGTGGGGCAGATTAATGAAACAATCGTTCATTTGATGATATAAGCATGAAATTTGGCATAATATTTATTGTGTATGCCTATTATTTTGAGAAAAAAGGCTAGCATCTGAAATTCCAATATGGCGGTCGTTTTCCAAGATGGCGCCATATGTTCCGTTTAAGACAAATAGCAGTATGACGTGCAAATAAGTTTTTACTAAGAAAACTTGATGGTTCCCTTTGCCTGAGTTGAGTGGGACCACACTAATCATTCTAAGGGTTACAATTAGGCAGCCATTTACCGCCAAATGAGTATATCTACAGATGCCAAAGTCAAGAGTCATGTTTCAAAACAATAATCAATTATACTCTGGCCAAAAGTCCATTCACTGTCATCAGATTAGGAAATTCTGGCAAGGCAAGTAACAGAGTAGAGTACAAATAGTCCATTCTTACACACTTGCCACTTACACACACTCTGTCTTGCATCCCACTTTGTCAGTTAATGGCAGCTCTTGGAAACGGGTTCCAGCGTTGTCCATCTACTTACCAATCATCACATTTTTTTGACCATTCCCCACTGGAAGGACCAAATATGACCTGCTTGGTAGGCTGCTCATGGCATGTTGCTTCAGTACACTTTGTGTGTGGTGGATCATGTCATATGACCTCTGCTTTCGCGCAAAGAGACAAGCCTTGCCTTCATTGTACAGAAGATGTTGTACTCGACCGGTATAAATAAGAACCACATATTTTCCAGAACATGTAGATCAGACTCCTCAATCTCAGATGGCTGCAGCTAAGTTTTGCAAAGGTGACAGAGCACCACTGAAGACATTCCATGTCTGCCCATGCTGTCTTTTTCCCTCTGCCATTGAAACACGGCAACAAAGTCACACCCCCAGTAAAGGCATGGAAGAATAGAATCCCGTTGGTGTTTTCTGGTCATAAAGTGGACACCAGTCATGAATAGGAATCCATTTAGTGGTGCTCACCTTTTTCCAAATCTAATGCACATTTGCTCCAGGCCGAATTGATTTGAGAGAAGCACTGTGATAGGCGATCACAATGAGGTCCATGTCGTTTGCGTCGATCATACGAGATTTAAAGCCTTCCGAAGTTGCATGCCAGGATGTAAGAATATACGCCGTGTGTCAGCCTCCTCACGTGTACAGGGAGCCACTCCTCTAGGTCATGTTGGTGGAAGGCGCACTCGTGAAGGGAGTCTTCTTCCTTCGTCACAAGGACTACATTTCCGTAGTCATTTTAGCTACGGCGATCCAGCAAGAAAATGGAGAGCTCCGGTCTTGTTTGCACTTCGCGAGAAACTCTCCAGTTTGTAGGCGTTTAATCTTATTCAGTAACTCTCCTCCTGATAGCTTTTCCTCGTTCGATTCTAACTTCCGACTTCAGACTTTGACTTCTTTGATATGCATAAAAATGATGTCGTTTCTCTTGTGTTTTTTGCTGTCCTGTTCTATTTTGGGGAGAATGTCCTTCGTGGCATATATTCGAAAGTTCTTGATGTCTTTGGTACAACTGCATTTCCCAGTGAGAGCCATACACAATGAGACATCGAGTCTGGCCTTTGAATCAGGTTAGTGTCACTTTCGCCTGAGTAACATCCACAAATCGGCCTTAGTACATGCGCGTTATATTTCCTTTGTCTGCTGCAGTGGAGGCGGAATAAGGCGGTTCTCATGTCTGAAAAATTCTTGTAGATCACATACTCTCGTTTGGCATGATAATAACGGCAGAAAACAGTTGACAGTCCTCCTTAAAGTGCTCTAGTCTCAGATACTTGGGATGACTATGCCCAGTTTTGAGGAAGCCAGTCTTGTTCTGAGTGACAGCCGTGTCTGTCACCAGTGTGTCCTGGTAGTGTGCGACATTACAATCTTTTACTTGACTTGCCACCATAATTGATAGGTTTAATTTTCGGAGTTTCCTTCTCTTAGATTGAATTGCCTTTTCCCGCTTTGAGCTTCATCTACTCAGCGCTAAATGGTTTTTAGGCGCCATCATCCGCCTTACGCACCAACACTATCTGCAATATCACTTTCTGCGCGAGAAGGCTAGGAGGGACTTGTTTGCAGAGCTTTGTGGTTCGCGGGCGTGGGGTACTTTTTTAGATAAAAGGAGCTCATCCTTTTTACACCCTGGACATTAGCAATCCTTTTAAGGGGCAACATGAATTAGTCATCTACTATTTATTTTAATCATTTATATTTTGACTAACATTTATGAATCAACACTGTGTTTAATTTACTGAAGACTTTTAGGCAGAAGCAGTGGTAGTCATTACTGGCAGTGATTGCTATGATGAGATAAATAGTATTCTTTGTGCAGGAAACCTACCTACTGCACCAGAGATACTCAAACAAGGCAAATACGTCAATAATTTACACCAGATGTAAAACATTGAAGCGCTTTTGGCTTACCATTGGTTTTCCATTAACGGTGGCCATCTTGGAAAATAATGGCCGCCCATATTGAATTTTTTGATGGCTAGCACTTTTTCTCAAAACATACCTACATAGCACATTACACCAAATTCATGCTTGTATCACCAAAAAGAAATGATTTTAGTCCAAAATCACAAGTGGCTGCTCCACTAGAAATCCCAGACTCGCCCTTATGACTTCCATTGCGTGACAAATGTCTTATGCAAAGTACATGGGGGGGGGTGGGGGGGGAAAAACACACAAAAAAAAAACCGGTTATGTCAACAAGGTATTGCATTTTTTGAATTCAGTAATTACAGTTGACGAGCAGTGCGGCTTCCGATAAACTCTTGATCAACTTGTAAAACTGGACAGTCACATTCAAGAGGCAATTGCTAAAAATTCTTTTGATTTCCAGTCTGCTTAGATACAGAAAAATCCCCATGGACATGGCATGGCGGTATGGCCTACTCAGAAAACTGTATGCTTTTGGATTACATGGAAACTTGCCTTGTTTTATTCAATTTTGATTTTGGTTGGAAAGAACTTCTCTATCAAAATTGTTTTCTGACAGTCTACTTTTTGCGGACATACACCCGGAGAAGGTCTTGTAACCAACATTATTTCTGTTGGTAACAGAAATAATGTACGCCAATGATGTGCACTATGGTATTAAGCAGTGATGCAGATTTATCGGCCAAATCATATCATTAGGAAATTATTCATAACTGCGGGCCTCTAGTTGGCGGTTTCGTTTTCACAACCAAAGTAGTATGGGGTAAGTTTTCAATAGGAAGATGCCGAACATCAGGCTAACTTAGATTAGATATCACCCAATAATATTAAAAATTCTGCTAGATATTTTTGGTCTCCTCTTTGATAGTAGATAAATTGGAAAGACCACAATGGTTAGTAAAGAATAAATGGTAGGAAAACTTTAATTAATAATGTGAATGCTGGAAATAAATTGGGAGGCTGATAGAAAGACTTTGCTAAAGATATATAAAGCCCTGATTAGATTATAAAGTAAATCATGGGTCATTCCGTGTAGGTCGGACATCGAACTCAATTGAAAGGTTTGGATTCAAAATGCTTGTATGCTTAAGGCTAAAAACACTTTATGATTAAGAATGAAACCACTTCTAATGCTAAGGCCAAAAAACACTTTATGCTTAAGCTTAAAAACACTTTATGTTTACGACTACACAAAACTTCTAGGCTAGAAACACTAGATTAAGACTAAAACCACTTTATGATTTAAGGATAAAACAACTTATGATAACGGCTAGAAGAAAAACTTTATGATTAAGAATAAAATCCCTTTTTGATTAAGGTTAAATACACTTTATGATTAAGGCTAGAAATACTTTATAATTAGGATATCTAAGGCTACAACACCTCTGATTGAAGCTAGGAAATATATGATTAAAGATTAAAGCCACTTAACGGATTAAGATAAAAAACTTATGATCAAAGACAAAATACTTTATGATTACGGATAAAAACCAACTTTATGATTAAGACAAACTCTTTATAATTATTAAGATTAAAAACCACTATATTTAGGCTACACACACTTTATGATTAAGGCCTAAAAACAATATAGGATTCAGGCGGAAAACTCTTGACAATTAGGCTAAAACATTTATGATCAAGGCTAAAACACTTTACTTAGAAACGACTTTATGACAAAGGGCTGCGCACACTGTATGATTAAAAATCAGCCACGTGTAGCGGTCTTGATGTGAAAATTACGAAAAACATCCGAAGACCAGTTTAGTGCACTCCTGCATTTTGCGAAGTGGGCTGCTTATTTCGAAGCGAATCCAG
>NC_051394.1:34254824-34271764 GCF_015228065.2 Penaeus monodon
CCTAAACAGTATGAATGAACAAAAATATGTATTGAACAATAGCAGTTTGATTAATGCTCTGCAACAAGTGCATTTTAAAAAGTGTTGCAGAAAAAAAGGTGAAAAAATCTTACTGAGCTGTATTGCCTGGAGGCTACACAGGCTTGTTACATGCTACTTAAACAAGTTCAGTGACTTGGCGAAAAGGTTTTGCATCGCTGGAAGGAAAAGTCATTAACACCTGGCGTCGTCGTACATTGCGCATACGCCATCTGGAAGGCAACACATATCATTACTGAAATGAAGCCGCTTACATATGCATATAGCTTATTTGAGTTTTTGCACCTGGCAGTTTTGAGGGCTGCGGTGTCCGGACGTGTTAGAACATCGGACTCAAGACTGTCACGACCAGCAATCTGAATCGAGGGTTCGAGTCAACGGCGGCGCTGTTCCTTAGGCAAAGAACTTACCCTCGATTGCCTACCTAGCCACTGGGGGCCAAGTCAGCCCAGTCAGTGCTGGTCCCAAGCCTGAAAATAGAGAGAATGATACTACAAGGTACCACCGGGCACTCTCCTTAGAAAGGGAACTGGGGACCTACCACGTACCACTCCAAGATCATCACTACAGGAAAGTACAATAAGTAGAAGTCACAAAACTGGTAGAAACACAAAACATTATATCATATACGACAGGGCAACCTACAAAAAAAAAAATAAAAATTAAGAAAAAAAACATGGCAGTGTATTATTGCGTTCTACTGGATATGGCTGTATATTGTGTTAGAGATTGTCAGTAACCGTTGACTATCAGGTCACATACTTATGACCACCCCTCCCCATCCCCCCTGACCCCCACCCTTTTCTTTTCAAACTTAAATACTTACACACACGTTCACGACACCCACACCACACACACACCCACACGATTACACCTTATATATATATATATATATATATAGATATATATATATATATATATATACTATATATATATTATGTATATATATATATCTATATATATATATATATATATATATCTATTTATATATATGTGGTGTGTGTGTGTGTGTGTGTGTGTGTGGTGTGTGTGGTGGTGTGTGGTGTGTGTGTGTGTGTGTGTGTGAATTTACATATACATATATATATATATATATATATATAATATATATATATATTATATATATTATCTATATATATATATGTGTGTTGTGGTGTTGTGGTGTGGTGTGTGTGTGAGTGTGTGTGTGTGTGTGTGTGTGGTCCCTGTGTGTGTGTGTGTTGTGGGGTACACCAGAAAAACTGTGTTAGACAAATTATGCTAAACATTCTGACACAAATAACGAAACTTTTTGAAATATAGTGGTTCCCGCTAGGAAACTTTGTAACCCCAGATTTGTTAATACTTTGGTAAATCACGAATCACAAAAGGCTATAAAATTCGCAGGTAACCTCGCTATAATATGGTATTAATACTTTATCACTAATTAATCTATTTCTATACATTTTTTATGTGGTGTCAATGTCATAAACACGATAGAAGACGTGTTAGACAGGTGTACCACACGGTTTATTATATTAACTAATGACATTGATATCATTTCATTAAAGCCAAAGCAAGAAATATGATCTGGTAATATATTGAAGTTTAATCCCCTGCTGCCAAAAACAGTTCAAGCGTCGAGACATAGACGCCACGCAACTCGACTGTCACATGCGCATTCCTTAACGGCATAGACGTTCCTGTGCTTGCAAGGGAATTATTCACGACTGCGGACACGATACGAGTGTGGTTCTTGATACATGTATTTGCCCCGGCGCCCACACGTTTTCAGTGGGTTGAGCTCCGAGATCTGGGTGATATGACACAGGCGCGAGTCGGGATGTTCACACAAAACAATCTTGAACTACACAGCTGGTTATTGACTAGGGTTGCTGTCCGGAATAAGACAGAAGGAGTCGTTTCGAGAAAAAAAAAAACATAGACTAACTGTTTGGGAGGAAAACCTCCTCAAGAATTTCTAATATCTGCTGCAAGTAAATCAGCCAGGGCCGACATCCGTCACCTCCCCCGACACCACTCGTGCATCCACCCAAGGAACCCGCGGTGATTCGGCCACTCCTGTTCGCGATCCACATCTTTGGTTCAAAGCTGTTAAATGATAACACTGCATGAATAAAAAATAGACATATAATGAAAATGTTTTTAGCGTTCATTCATTAAAACAAACATATTCAAATAACGAAGAAGGGAAATAGGAGGGGAGGGTGGTGTCGTTACCTACCTGTGAAGTTTGCTGACGCCATACAGGAATATCTCGCAGCGATGGTGCCGTTAAAAAAAAAAAAAAAAAAAAATGGCTCGTCTACATATTGCAAGGCATTTCCATCGTTTTCGGAAATAAGATGATCATGGCCACAGTGAATCATTGGAATACTGGAACAACTATTCGATGCACTATGAAATCAGAAATGAGGACCAAATTCCCGAACCCCAACATATCAACTTATCCGTAACATAAGGTTCTGTGTCGTTATTGATATGTTTCGACACTCCCTAAAAATAGTCTTCTGTTGTAGCTGTTCAGAACACACAAACATATATGTGTACATATATATGTATATAAACTATAATGCTCTCTAATTTGAATTATACTAGAAAAAAACACTATTATCTGCAGTCCATGAGGAAAACTCAGTGTCAGACCTCAGAACTTATTGAAGAACAGACACAGTTTTAAATTGATCTTGTCGCGGTAGTCGTGGGGGGGGGGACAGAGCGGCACGTCAGCTCATTACGGGGCTAAGGGGGAAGTGTTGCGGCTCAAGGAAACGGACTCGACTGACTCCTTGGGTCTTGCTGGGCGCTTCAACCCTAGGCGTGGGTCACAGCTGTTTACCCTCAGGCTACCCCCTCCAAGCGTTTCATGGTCTTAGTCTTGCCGAAGGTGAAGCATGACCGGTGGGCGGTCAACAGCTGCTCTGCCACCTACCCTTCGGCCTCGCCCTCGAGGGGCGTGAAGAGGGACTGCTCCACCTCAAGGCTGTCTTACTTGCACACCTGGAGCAAGCCTTGACGGTACACTGTAGACGTCCATCTTTCCACGGCGCGCGTTCCTCGTTCCTCCCATCCTGTTCGGTGTCTTCCTTCCTGTCCCTCCTCGCGTGTTGTAGTCCACGGCGACATACACGCTAAGTCCTCGCCATCGCACCATATTCTGTAGACGGTCCCCGAAATGGTCATCCTGGAGTCCCCGCTCTCTGCGGAGTTCCTCGCCATCGACTGCGTGCCGTGGTGTGGGTATCGATGACCAAGCAATTAGCAACCAGACCATGCCACAGGGCCAGGATAGTAGAGAGCAAAGATATGAACCGAAACAAGGGAGCACGAGTCACAAGATGGAGTCTGCAGAGATAAAAGTAAAAGGTTGTGAAGAAAAGAACACGAATGTGTCCTTGGTAGGCCTCAAACAGGAGTCATGACCTCCTAACTCTCTAAGAATAAATGTGTGAAGGCACGGTGAACCATGTAATATGAATGTTTCGTATGTGGTACACCTAAAGACAGTAGAAAGGACGCACTGGAATAATCACAGACAGCCAGAGGCAGTGAGGAAAGACCTCAGGCTATGTAAAACGAGGCATTGTCTTAAAGGGAAGAGAGTCTGGTGCAGAAAATGAAGATACCCTCTGAAGTACCTGCGCTCATGTCAACAGGCGAAATCACGTCAGGCGACACCTCTCCGTTGCGCCGCACGAATGAGGGCTTTTGCCAAACGATTCAATTGCTGTGTAATTTTGTTACTGTGCTCTGGTACGAAAAAAACGATAAAGTAATGACGGTAAGATGAGAAAACTTGTATTGTACATACAATTGACCGACTTACCTTGACAGCATTAAAAATCAGAAAGCTAATTCCTGAAACGTTGTGCTCTCACGTGTGTTGACAGCTTATGACAGGACGGAGTCGAAACTTCTGAACTACAGACGATATCTTTCCCTATACTTCCTGAGTTGGATGTAAGAGTGTCGTCATCCACCAATTCCGAATCATGAGGCGCAATGTTGCCAACAAAATTGAAAATCCTTCCTGAGCCCGACCTGTAGGATGAGGAGCCTACGAAAGAATTCACCTCTGCAATCGTCGAAATAAATACGATCGAATAGGCGAATGTCATGTGCATCAAGAGAAGATCTATTGTAGGTTGCACGAGAGAAATTAACTGGTCGCCTGTGGTATAGCATGAGCTTCGAAGTGTGCGGAGTGGCAATAGCGAGAACGTGGCCTCCACATGGATGTATAGGGAAAACCTTCCCACCAAGGTCCTCACATGCCTCAGGTGCGTCCTTTCACGATGCGGCAGGCAGATGCGAGTCTCTTCCCATGAGGAGTGCCACATCAGATCTTATGCGCCGACAGGCATCCGGCAAGGGAGAGCCAAATATCATCACACGCACGACCAGCATATTAAAGGATATATCACAATAACCAGTAACAAGAGAAACCAATATGTATTTAAAAAAAAAAAAATTGGGATGATAACGGTCAGGTCGAGAATGGAGCGTGCAAGGTAAGGCATGCAATCGCAGCTAATATCAGAGATAGAAACAAAACTCTACTGGAGTTAAACACATATACCTGAATAACTCTCGAGGACTCGTGAAAGCAAGGAGAAAACAGGACTGATGTACCAAAGGCAAGGAGGACCAAGAGAGGACAATCATGAATTTGGACCACTGATAATACTGATTCAACCAGCTTCAGACGTCGAAATGGAAAACTACGGACAGAGCCATCAGCGACAGACTTGCACTTGCCATGCTTGTTCGTTACTGCTACAACTCTGTAGGGACCCACAACTTAAAGGACTAAGCTTTAGGCGAATAGTATGTATGGCATTAGTTTTCTTAAATATCAAGGAACGACCCCCGATAGTTTTGCACGAGTGGTCTTATTGCTGATACTTAATTATTCTGTCATAAAGACCTGGTCAGACCGCTTTTGCTGAAACGCTCGCTGCTGATGAGAAACCAAAATACTTAGTATAGTTGTCCGCATACAGAGGATGCTGGCCTCATCCCAGGAGTGCGGACTATCGCCCGGGAAGGAAGAGGAATTGAGGCCGACTGGCGGTGGTTAGGAGAAGAGCATCCCAATCGTCCTTGCTGTCGCTCACCAGTTGACGCAAAATGGTCAGAATTGATCTATTTAAATGTTCCGTGATGCCATTAGCCTGCGGATGGAATGGCAAAAACGTCACTGCATACATTAGCTGCTGTGTGAGAGTGGCTACCACCGATTACAAACTCGGTACCGTTATCCGAGCTAAATATTGTGGACAGCCGTGACCGGCAAACAAATGACGTCAGGAAATGCTCGGCATAACTTGACGGAACGCCACCAACCTCGCAGTTTTCAGCAAGAAAAATGGTTCCACGAACACTGAATGTGTTTGTTGCCAGACCGTGATGTGGTGAAATTAGACCAAAGTGCACATGACACCGTCGTCAGGGAAAATCCGGGAATGTTCGAACTTTAGCGCAGGTGTAGGATAGGATTGCTTGTGTGACCCGTGTACAAGGGGCACGTCTTGAAAGAACTGAGTGATTATCTACCCTCGTTACTAACGCCCCGGAAAAATTAAAATCAGCTACGAGTCAACTGCACGCATTATGAATACCACATGTGTGCTGCCTCACCGTATTCATGAGCATACTTCAACACACCACGCGGCACTAAACTTTCCAGGCACCACTAGACCTGTCGGACGATCCGTTCTGCGACCATAATTCGGCTTAACTTGCAACCTTAAACTGGGGAACTGTCTGTGCCATTGGATAGGCTTGCTTGAATGATCTGGCCCGCAAATTTTGTACGGCACACTTGGGCAGCATGTACCTTGTCTTTATTCAGCGGTTCCAAGGGAGCGAACCTGTGAAGCACTATTGACAACAGCTGGAACGAAGGCAAGCTAAATGAAGGGGAAATTAGCAGAGTCGTCTTGACTCAAAGATTGCGAGTTTTCGAGTGGCGCGCATGACATTGTGCAGCAGGCGACATTATATGGCTGAATTTATACATAAAAGTCACACCCCCCCCCCCCCCCCCCCGAAATCGCAAGGATATCCTGGTAACGTGCCCTACTACCATACGGAGAATTACCTTAAGGAGTGAGCGGAATGTGTTCGTGTGAACCATGACTTTGTACTCAGGTATAATATATCTGAAGTACTAAGAGTTCATATAACTGCCAACTTTTTCGGTGACCGAGTAAATGTTCTTGCGCGAAGTGAGAACCCTATAAACAAACCCCAAGAGGACCAGAATCCCTGTCGTGCTCTGCATTAAACCGTCTCTAGCCCAACAATCGACGCGTCCGTGTGAGAATGAAGGGGAGATCAAACCTCGAAAATGCAAGTCACTGGAGCATGGATAGACAATATTGTAACTTTGAAAATGCGATGACTGTCCTCCCCCAGCGCAAGGGGATATCTGGTGTGTCAACGGTGCAGCGATCTCCCAAAAGCCTTAATGAGATGGTCTATAAAACCGCTACCCCAGGACACGATTTACCTGTGTTGCAATGAGCGGGAATGGGGAACATGCTGTACGCTTTTACCTTGCCTCGTCAAGGGCAATACCTGCAGGAACTAAACTGAATGACGAGGAAATCTAAACGCAAACTGGAAGAAAGAATTTACATTTGTCAGGCTTAATTAGTTAAAACCCGCTTATGAAAGTCGCTGAAAAACACTGCGCAACCACGTTTCCTGCGCTGCTCTGATCAGAGGGGAACAAACCAAAATGTCGTCTAAATGGACTAGCCACTGATTCATTAGTTAAAACCCTGCAGGACGAGAGCCATACGACGATAAACATCAGAAGGAGAGTTCCTGAGATCCATAGGTGACACCAGGAAACTCAAAGTGACACACATGCACGAGAATGCAGTGTATGGTTGTCTGTCCTCTGCCAGGGGGACCTGAAGAAAACCTTTTGCCAGGTCAATGGTGGAGAACTACTGTTCCTACCAATGTCTTGCAAGAGCTGACGAAAGTTGGGAATGGGAAAAGGTGACGGAACGGTCACCTATTCAGGACCGAAAAATTGCAAAATGGGACGAAAACCATGCTGACGCGTCGGCCACCAGCAGCATTGGCGCTGGACCACGGGGCTAGTTGAGGTTGAATTAGCCTTGTCGCAGCATTACGCACACTCCTCCTCTAGAATCTGACACCTGCTGTGCGGAATCTTGTAGACGGAATATACACAGGTTCTAGAGTAATAGATGCTCTACCAGTTCTACCAGTGTTCTACTAACGGACGGTCCTTGGTCGTAAAAGTCGTGTATTGATTTAACAACTGCCTAGAATCTTCTTACCCTCACTAAATGTGAATGGAACCCTGCCACCGCTTTTGCTATGCAGCAGTGAAGGAGTCAGCTGAATCGGGGAAGTGGAAGAAGAAACAGTGCCAGGAAAGCTGATGCAGGCCAGTTCAAAACTCAGGCTATTCAGGAGATCCGTGACCTCGCAATCTATCAGCTAACAGCACTAATCAATAGACAAAGGGGACATGGACTTGCGCACTCCCCTCCGCAAGGTATACAGAGAGGGAAGAACACATGTCCCCTTTACTCCACTATTTTCGGGAGGACCCAAGCATGTGCTTTGTTACTTACCAAAACAGGAGGCATCTGAAATTAACCAGAACGTCATGGAAAGGCGGAATCTACAGACTCCGCCGCCACTAAAGTGGGCGCCAAAAACCATCTTGTCACCCAATGGAATGTTTTGAAGGTGGGGATGATGTGTGAGATATGGCCGCAAGATGTGTGCAGAGGTATCTGTAGCATGCAAGGAGAAGCAATTCCATGAGAATAGAATGAGACCTAGAAGGACTCGAGAAGTATAGAATTTGAGGGAGTTATATGAGAGTTTCTGGATGATATGGGGAGGAGGTAGTTTTGGGGAAGAGGACAGGGGAGGAGGGGTGGGGTCAGGGGAGCAGAGTAGGGGATGAGAGGAGATGGGTCCGTGCGGTGGTCCGGTATGATGAGTGACACAATCGAGACGTGTCGCTGTTTTGTAGTAGATGCAGAACCAAGCATGCTAGGGTGAAAAGGGTCCGGGGGTGTTTTCCAGACGGAATCGGGCTCAGTTAGCTTATAAACCTGACCCTGAATTTTCACCTCATTCCCACTGCGGTCACAGAACCATACCAGAACGATATAGATAATTATGACCAAGGAGCAAATGGCCGGGGAAACTATGGTAACCCTTAACTATGATGAACATAAGGAAAAATTATATTTCCAAACCTCAATGTTACATAACTTAGTTCCAGCTACACCTAGCTTAGATCCAGTCACACCTCTAACACAAACCTTGGCTTGCGATACCTCAGACGAGAGCTGAAACTCCCTAACACCCGTTCCCACTCACGAGACTGAGCCATTCCTGTATCCAAATGAAAGTGTATGCGACTTTCCCTTTAAGCTTAGCAGGTAAGAGAGGGGGCCCGTTTCCTGTGTTGGATATTCCAGCAACGGCACGAGACCGAGAAGACGAACATAATTACACCGGAGACCAATGTACTACTTCTCCTGGTTCGAACCCTACCATGTCTTCCTCTAAAAAAAATTAAGTACTGTGCTTCCAGAGGGAGGCTCCAGATACACACGCGAGGAGTGGGGGAGGGGGGTTTTGCTCTGCGCTAGCGGGTCTAACGGGTTGTGGCGAGGCACGTCTATTTCCTGCCTTCATCCGCACTGCGCTCACGCCGCGGTTCATTCCGCCCCCAAATAGTAATAATTGGGATAGTTCCCTTGTTTTTTCCCTGATCTAAACTACCATTTGGCAGTTCCCGGAACATTTCCACCCTTATCTGACATCTCATTCGCACGGAGGACTTCAGGCCAAGCTTATCAAATGAAGCACTGGACTTTATCCCAAACTCGTTGCGCACAGATGGAGAGATAGAGGACACTAAAACACGCTTTAGCAAAAGTTCAAGAACTGCCGCGTGCGATGTGCTTGAGTAACACATGCCTTAGACACACACCGACGCGTCTGATCCCTGGATAGACTGCGCCCATGCATAAGCTTTACGCGAAATTTATTTAGATAAGATGAAAGATCATCTTGGAAAAGGAAGTGGTTTTGATTCTAGTAATTCCTACGAGCGTAGATGGTGATTCTCCGTCTGCCTCGAAAATGTTCAAGTGAAATACAATTCACCATGCCATAAGATTCTGATCTTCCGGCAAATGATTAAAAGAATCTAGGCACCTTCAGCCACTTCGGGGATTTCGTGGTTGAGTCGCATTCTGGCGCCACGAGGCACGACTGTAGCAAAATGTTCGGATCCGCCTAACACTCGAATGGATTACTGTGTCGGACCCAGCTGGCTGCAGCGTAACTCGGTGAGTCAGAGGAAGAAGGGGGGGAGTTGAGAGAGAATAGTTTCGTTTGTGTGGCGAGGAGAAGGCGGGGAAACTAAATCCAGAAGTAGGATGGCGAACGCAGAAGATGAGTGAGAAGAAGAGAAAGAAGTCAGAGTCCTAGGGAAGAAACCTAGCGAAGAGAAGTAAGCAGAGCCCGAACGACAAATCGATTTTTTCGCATGAGTATTTCCGAAGGGGAGGAGAGCTCATCAGAGAATGTAGAAAAGAGAAATGAATCTGACAGCACTTCAAAATTTCTTTGTTTTGAAATATCGTGACTGTGTTATTGGATGGAAAAGGAAAAATACTCTCAGTAATTCCCGTATATGCGCAAAACACACCTTCCCTATCCTATGGAACCTAAGCACTTGTACATTTAAGAAAATGATGGGCTAGTTTAGCACACAAATGGGGCACACGGAAAAAGGGAAAATGCCCCTTGTGTACTTACGTGCTGACGACGATTTCGAGCGGAGGCAGGAACGTGAGTTCTACCACCCTGAACACCAGCTATAATGGTCTCTAATTTGAATTATACTATAAAAAAACACTATATTATCTGGCAGGTCCAGAGGGAAACTCAGTGTCTGATTCTCAGTTTTATTGAAGAACAGACACATAGTTTTAAATTGATCTTGTCGCGGTTAGTCGTGGCGGAGGGCGGCGTCAGCTCCTACGGTAAAAGGGGAAAGGTGCTCGCGGTTCAAGAAACGACTCGGACTTACTCGGATTCTGGTTCTTGACGGGGTCGCTTCAAACTCGGCACCCCCTCCAACGTTTCCTGTTATCGCCGAAGGTGAGCGTACTGACCCCAGGCGGTCACAGCTGCCGGCCGAGTCTCTTGATTAATGGATGTCAACCGGATCAGGCACCATAATAGATGCACATTATACACATATATATGTATTATACATACTGGATATATGTGGCTATATACATATTGTACTAATTATATATATATATATATATATTATATATTATATATATATATATATAATATAATATATATGTATAATATTATAGTATATATATAATATATATGTGAGTTGTGTGTGTGTGTGTGTGTTTATATGTACTTAGACACATATAATCTATATATATTATCTAAACTATATGTATATATTACATGTATATACATATATATATCTAATATTATACATATATCAAGCATGATAATATATATATATATATATTATATATATATATATATATATATATATATATATATATATCTATATATATATATATATATATATTATATAGATATAGGATATATATATATCTATATATATATACTATATTATATATATTAATATAATCTATAAATATATATGCACACACCACCAACAAACATATACATACATAAACATACAAAATATATATTATAATCTATAATCTATATCTATCTATTCTATATAATATATATATAGATATATATATATTATATATATATATATATATATATAGATATACATATATATATATATATATATATAAGATATATATATATATACATATATAATATATATCTTTACATACATATCAGAAGATAAGGGTTTTGGCCCCATTACCATCTCGGATCGGCAGGCTCTACTGCAGCTGTGACAGTGAAGACTGCATCTAGGTCTGTGGGAAGTGATGCTATCTATGTCCCTCGCTTCTCTCTTATCCTAACCACTTCTCTCCCTCTTGCCTACTGTTGGATGCCTGCTACTGTCAGCAGCAACAGCTTCTCAGACTGCTGGGTCAATGTAACCTGATCTCATGTCACCCTTACACACATTTTTGTAGCATAGGACAGGTCCGCCGGCGGGTCTGTGTCCAGTAGCAAAGTCACCAAACAGCATGTCCTTGGGTATTTTTCCGTCATCCATCCGATTAACGCGGCCGACCTAACATAGTCGCCGCTGGGTGAGCAGCGTAAACATGCTCAGGATGCCTGCAGGAGGCTGATCGTCAGACCAGTTGATTTGTTGCTAGAGCGCCTCCTCCGAGTGTGATGTAAGAGCTGTGTCATCAGTGAAGAGCATATGTGAACCTGCCACCCTTTGATTTTTGCTTGGAAGCATCAAGGTTGAAGACATAGCTGAAGGTGTAGGACAAGAGAAGGGAAAAGATGCTAAAGAGTGTTGGGGCAAGTATGCTGCCTTTTTTCATTCCGATCTCAATTGGGGATGGATCTGAGGATGAACCATCAAACCGATCACTGTAAGAGGAGCTGGTGCAGGTGGTGAAGTGGAGTCCTCTTCCTGGCTTTTGGTGGGATGTCATATTTCCCTGGAGCTTTGCCATAGGCTAGAGAGTCAATGGCCTTGTCAAGTTCCTCAGTATGTGGGATGTTCAGCTCCTCCATAACAGGAAAGTTAGTGTTGTTCTGGATAGCTGTATCCGTAAGTATATTTTCTCTAGAGTAGAACTCTTGATAGAGGTAATGGTGGGCGCAGTAATGAGCAATCCTCTGAGCTTCATTTCTGGTCTTCCTGAGTGCAGTGTCTTTTGGAAGGTTCGTTTTTGTAGCTTATAAGAGCTGTTTTTTGGGCCTCAATTTGCTGAAACTAACTCAGCTACATCAGCTTCAATCCAGTCAGGCTTCTGCTATTTGTTCTTGTCGAAAGTATCCATAGCATAATTGTAGATGGTATCAAAGATGTGACCATCTCTTCATCGTTACCAGCAGGACAGTCCTTGAGTACTTCATCAAGGAAGCTTGAGAAGTGTTTGCACAAGACTGCAATTGCTGTCATATTAGTGTTGATGCGGGCCATGCTTTCTGCATAGTGCTGTGAATCTGAGCTGAAGGTAAATTTTGCTGATGACCAAGAACTAATTCGTATCCCGGGTGTGGGAGCTGCAGTGATGAGTTTCAATTCAAATGAGGGTTTTTTTAGTGAAAGACAGGGGTCCGCTGGTGGGCCCGTGACAAAATTTTTGGGGGGGTTGGCCCGACTAAACCCCAAAGACTTTTTTACGAAAAGAAAGTATTTTTTTACGCAAAGGGCTGGCAGGGGCCCTAAATCCAAAAAAAGTCTCTGTACTCTGCCCAAAGGGGACTGAAAAACACCAGATCCTGGGGATTAAAATCCTGAAAAGGTACATAGTACTTTGGGACAATACCCCCGAAAGACAGTATTTAAATCCCTTTTAAAAAGGTCCCCGGTCTCGGCTGAAGAGCAGAATGTGGGGGCATACACACTCAGGATGTTCACTGTGGGTGGAGGAGGTTTTATAGACAAAAGATTGTGGGTTTTTCTGAGGGGGAAACCCTTTTTTTTACTGTGAAAAAGACAAAATTTAAACTATGGGGTTTTTTTTCCCCTGACAGAAAAAACGTATAGTTCTGTTTCTGAACTGCCACGGGGTGCAAACCTAGTTTCATGCGAGCAAGTTTTTTTTTATGTGCAAAGGGGGGACATTTCCCCGTTAAATTGTGCTCCAAGCACCCGATGAAGCAGGCCCGATATAGCCAGTTAGACCTTGTGGCTAGGGGGTCCCCAGCTTTGGGGCGTTACTGAAACCCCTAATGACCCCCCCACCTTCGGGGGGGGGGTCCCTTTAAAGTCGTTTATTTAGCAGAATTAATAAATTATTCCTTGTTGAAAATAGTGGGCAGGGGGGAGGTTAACAGGAAACAAACTTTAAACCTTACAATATTTTTTTTGATAAAAAGGAAAAAAAAGTGTCGAAAATTTTGTAAAAGACTAAAAAAAAAACAAAATTTAACCAAAACCAAATTTTAAATAACACTTTAATAGCCAAAAAAAAAAAAAAAAAAAAAAAAAAAAAAGCAAGATTTCCCCCTTAAAAAAATAATTAGTGAAAGTTAAAAATGAAAAGGAAATTAATGACAAACATAAAAAATTGCAAAAAATAAAAAACAGAAAAAAAAAAAAAATTTAAAAAAGAACTTAGTTAAAATAAAATCATAAAGAAAAACAAAAGACTACAGTAAAAAAAAAAAAAAAAGAAACTACGACGGTCCAGCAAATAACTAAAAAAAAAAAAGCACGTCCCCTTTAAATAATGATGACTTACGTCCCTTGGCCATAAACAAAACTCTACTTAACTTTGTAACGGAGACTCGGTGGGCCTTGCAACACGACCGGTTCCAGAAATCACCAGCGAAAAACCCGGATTCTGACACTTCTTTTTTGGATGTAAACAGATAATCACCAAAGGCGATTGCCGAGTGTCTGGTTCTTATTTATAATTGAAATGGGCATAAATCTTTAAAATGTTTGGTTCGTTGGACCTTACAATGTTTAAGTAAATATTAACAAAATAAAAGTATAAAAACACACAGAAGTAAATATATAAACGTTAAAATGAAATGGGAATCTAAAAACTATGAAAGGCAATAAATTATACAAAAAAACGAAAAAATAAATTACGTTTGTTTTAAATGATGATTTCCCTTTAAAACATCAAAATAAAAAGAAAAAGAATATAAACAAATCAATACGCCCTGACTTTCGGCTTCTTGCGGGGGACGAGCTGAACTCAGGGGGCACTGTAGCTACGCAAAAAGTACTGGTTTATAACTATAACAGCTGCCTCCTATGTTTTTTCGTTGTTGGAACAGTGAAATGGAGTATTCTCCAGGCCGGGCTGGAGAGGTCACTCCAGTGCTGTTGTTAGAATCCCCTCTTGGCTTTGCTGGCTGGAGAGCAGAGCAAACATTTGGGACGGAGAACAAGCAAGGGTACATCCCAAATGCTTTGGAACTATAACTCCCGGGTTTTCTGCTGGATTTACTCCCTTAGCCTTCTCTTCTCCTGAAGTTGTCCAAAGGAAAGGGGCCCACATCTAAAATGGGGGGGCACTGGTGCTGAAGTTTGGTGGGTCCAGGGACTCAGGATCTTGCGTCCAATTTTGCCAGTACCCCTTGACTTTTAAAGGTGTAGTAGATGTTTCCCGCCAAATAATGAGCTTATTACCCATCTCAGAAATTATCCCGCACTTACCCAGAACTTCCCCCATCATCATTTTCGCCATCCGTGACACCCCTTTTTTATTTCTGTAAGGTGCATGCGATTCGCCCCCATTTGGGACCATGTCGTAACATTGATGGTACCAATATAAAATTTCACCTGCTTTGGGCCCACATTGCGTTTTTACCGTCGCCCTGTATCGGGAGGCTGGCGGGTGGGTTACCCCCGCACGCGGTACTTTTTAGTATTTGCTGTTTTCATGCTGGGTTTCATGGTTTTTAAAAGTGCAGCAGCTACCATTCTTTGCTGCATAACCCCGGGCGGGGATTATTTTGGGTTTTTTTTCCCCTATTTTTCCCCAACCGGGGAACCACAAGCAGGTAGTGAGGAACCATGGCGTGCCACACATCGGGGGTTTGGGTTTCAGCATTTCTAGGCTCCTGCTGCTGCTCCAAGACCCCTGTCAGTTAGTTTGGAGAAAGGGCTCAGACCCATGTATGGCCACGCGGAGCCCTGACAGGAGTTTAACATGACGGGCTTGTGTGGCATGAAGGTTTAAGCCTGGGTTCTTTTCGCCCTAGGGGGATAGCAATTGTACATAATTATAATTGTATGTATGTATGTATATTATAACACACACACATAAAAATTATTATAAAATATTTTAAAAAAATTATATTATTATTTTATTTTTATTATATATATATAATATATATATATTATAATATATAATAAATTATATTTATAAATTATTATATATATTATATTATTATTATATATTAATATATATATATTTGATCCAACGGCACGGTAGCAAGGATCATGCATGCCCACTGTGATTGATTTTTTTATTGTATTTACAAGAGAGGGCTCTACAGTTTTAAATCACAAAGGAGTCTTTTATCCTACCTATTTCCCCTCTTTACCTTTTCTTTCTTTTTAAAAGGGGCTTTTTATTTTATTGTCATAAGTTTACCAAATTTTTTAGAACATTAAATAATCATAACTCAAAACATTAAAAAAAGAAGAAAATTTTGAAGAAAAAAAACTTTTTTCGCCATTTAAGGAATAGGGGGAAACAGGATATTTGTATAGAAAAAAATAGTAGATCAAAAGTATTTTTAAAAAGTATACATATCATTATATTTATATATTATATTATTAAAATATATATATATATATTATATTATATATTATATATACCCAACAATATATTGTATAATACATATATACATAACATTATACATATACATATAATATATATATATATAATATTTAATAATTATAATATATAATAAATATATATATTATTATTTATATTATTTATATATATTTTTTATATAATATATATATATATTTTTATATAATAATATATATATTATATAATATAATATTATACACATATTTTATATATATATTATATATATTAATATATATAAAAATATAAAATAAAATTATAAATATTTATATAAATATATATATATATATATTAACCAAAAATTTTTTTATTAAAAAAGATTTTTAAAAAAGAAATACAAAATATAGACTATATGTTTACAAAAGTAGATTTTAATGTATTTAAGGTCTGTGGTGTGTACGCGCGGGTTGTATATTAAAACATACATAATTTCAACATTGCCCATACACACACACACCCCACACACACAAAAAACACAACACCCACACCACACACACAAACCCACACACCACACACACCACACACACACACACATAAAGCACGACTGCACACGCATACGCACAAACCACTACACGCACACCACTACACACGCACACGACACGCACACGCACACACACACAACACGACCCCAGACACCAAAAATAACCCCCACACCAATTAAAAAAAATAATTTAAAATATATATATATATATATTTATATATATTATAAATATATATAATTATATATAAAATTACTGTTTCATTTATCCCTTTTTAAAACCAAAAAAAAAAGCTGAAAAAACTTGTTGGGTTTGCATTTAAAAAGGGCCCCCCACTCCTGTCCTTCTAGGGAGAAAAAACAAAAACAAAAAAGAAACAGAAAAAAAAATCTAAAAAATAAATAGGCGATATTGCAGCAGCTTTTAAACAAATGTATATTACTCCTTACGTCTTTTCGGAAAGAAAATTTTAATTTGAACGACTGAAAAAAAAAAAGTAAAAACAATTGTTCCAAACCTTTCGCAACCTATTTTTTTTTTTTTTTTTTTTTAGTCCCGCCTCCGTAACTGGGAACAACCAAACCCCTACACACGAAGCACACAACCAAAAAAAAAAAAAACAAGGGACGCACACAAAAGTTTTATCCCTTTGGGAAAAAACCCCACACCCCATTATGTATATGTACATTTAAATATAATATATTAATAATAAATAATTATTATAATATAAAATATATATATTATATATTATTATTATAAAATCTATTTATTTATTTATTAGACCTGTATCGTGGGTGTATTATACCCAGATACACATACTACATAAAATTATTGTATTTTTTTAAAAAAAAAAAAAAAAAATTTTTTTTTTTTTTTTTTTTTTTTATTTTTAAAAAAAAAAAAAAAAAAA
>NC_051394.1:34271864-34283578 GCF_015228065.2 Penaeus monodon
TGGGAATAGTTGGGAAAGTGCCCCATGGGATTTGGGGCCCCCTTTTTAATTCAAAACAAAGGGCTCAAAAGGCCCTTTTTGGTTAAAATTAGCCCCATGGCCCCGGGGGAAGGGTTCATTTAGGAAAAAATTTTTTTGAGCCTTTGCCCCGTGGTTCGGCAAAAAATCCCCCGGGGGAAAAAAAGCCCATTAAACCTAATTGCCTAAAAAAGGTGAAAATTTCGTCCCCCCCCCGACCAATGGGAATGGACTCAAAGAACCACAAAGAATAAAAATAATCAGAAAAGAAAAATTTAAAGGGCTAAGAAGGGGTTTCCCCGGAAACCCCCAAAGTCGAAGGTAAAAATCTTCGGTTCAAGGGTTCCAAAAAGTTTTTACTTGTTTTTGGGGCCTGCAAAAAAACAAGCTTAATTTTTTTTTGTAAAAATATAAAGGGTTTGGTTGAAAAAGCTCTTACCGGGGTTTTTAAATGTCCCTGGGTTCGGGGTCCCAGGGAAAATTTTTTTTTAAAATTTAATTCTTAAAATAAGTAATTTTTGCCCACCAAAAAAAAAAAGATCCTGGGAATTTTGTTTGCAGAAAAAAAAAAGGGGCCCCCCAAGTTTCCACCCCCCCCCCCCCATGCAACGGAAATTGGTCAATGGGGCCCCCCACTGTAGGGCCCAAGACAAACCCGCCCTTACAATTTTAAGTATGGTCCAGCAGTTTACCAACTAAATTGAACTTTTTTTTAATGTTTTAAATTATTTTACATTTTTAATTCTTTTTATAAATAGATTTTTTTAAATTTATTAAATAAATTTTAAAAAAGACTGGTTCACAAAAATTGAAAATGACCCCGGGGCCCCGGCCCCATTTGGGTTGCAAAACCAAAGCGGGGTTTAAGCCGGGCAGTTCAGGACGTCATGGGGCTGTGCTCACACCTTATTAAGGAATCGGATAGAAGTTTTCCATGAAAGTTTTTTTTTAGCTTTTTTTTGGTGCCCGCATTACATCGGACCCAAAAGCTAGCCAAATTTTTAAGTGATGCTTCTGGCAATTGCTTCAACCCCATCTATGGAGATCGCGAGCCTTGGCAGGATTAAACCCGGCAGAAAAGGGGGAGTGGCCTGTTTACCAAAATACTTACGTTTGAATGGGTCAGTATTCAGACGTATACGGAACCTGGAAAAATTCCCCAAAAACAAAATTTTGCTGTGAACAACGCGGTGAGCAATGAAAATTTAAAATAACGAAATTAGGAAATATAAAAATTTAAAATTATATAAAAAATCATTTTTTAATTTTTTTAAAATTATATTAATATAATTATAATTTTTATTTATTTTTATTTAATATATTATTTTAAAAAACTTAATAAAATTAAAATTTTAAAATTTTAAAATGCTTTAATTTTTTTAAATATAATTATTTGTGATGTTGAAAGTAAACTGTAAGTGCTTACCCTTCGTCAAGAGAAAACTGCACGCACATTTCAAAATAATATTTTGAAAGGGCTTCCATTATTTTTTTTTCAAATTTTAGCTAACTAGTTACGGGAAAACTCAGTCTTTAATAAATCCTTCATCTCGATCGTTCGATTTTGGGGCCCTGAGGTGACCAAGTCAAATCTTGGGCTTAAAAAATTTAAAGTAAAAAACCCAGGTGGGCACAAAGCGAGCACTTCTTGGAAAAAAAAAAAAATGTTAAATTCTTTTGAGTATTTCCTTTTTTTATCCCTTGGTTAGTGCAAAACGCCCGCTTGGCATCTTCGAGTGACGGGACCCCTACACTACATTGTTTTCTCGTTTTGGGGGCCTCCCAAAGGGGGCGGAAATAAAATTTTTCCTCAAGTTTGGGAGAACAATGGGTGGATAGGGCCTTTTTTTTTAAAATACGAATAAGGGGGAAAATTTTTTTTGAGAACATTTTTTATATTTTTTTTTTTTTTTTTTTTTTGGTTTTTTTTTGGTGTGTGGGTTTTGGGGTGTGGTGTGTGTGTGTTTTGGTGTGTGTTGTGTGTGTTTTTATTTTTTTTTTTTTTTTTTTTGTTGTGTGTGGGTTTTGTGTTGTGTGTGTGGGTTTTGGGGGGTTTGTGGGGGGGGTTTTTTGTTTTTTTAAAAAAAGGGGGTTTTTTGGGCACAAAATAAACAAAAATGAGTCTTTCCTTTTTTACACAAGTTTTTCCCCGTACACTTTTCATGGGCACAAACAGGGGGACACCACTTTCACACGACGATACAGCTTATAACGGGGAACAAAAGTTTAATCAGGTCACAAGGACAAAAGGGTTTCACGGAGCCCCCAACCGCTCTTTTGGCTTGTTCCTCCGCTCCTCCGCTCACGCGCTGCGTCATGTTTCCCCAGGCCCTTCTGTTAATACATCCCGGGGTATCCTTTTCATTTAACACATTTTCGCACGTCCCAAAGCCCACGGGCTAGCAGTATTAAATATAATAAAATTTTATATATATTATATATATATATATATATATTTAAAAAAATTAAAAAACCAACACACAAACACACACACACCAACCCAACACACACCACCACACCACACCACACACACACACACACACACACACACCCCACACACACACATAATAATATATTTATAATATATATATATATATATAAAAAATATATATATTATATAATATATATATCATATCTATTAAAATTTACACATTATTATAATATATAAAACATCATATATATATACAAAAATTTTTCATACTATATATATATTTTATTATATTATTATATATTATTTTAATTTATATTATAATATAATCTCAGTAGAAGAGTGAAAATTCATTGCTGATTTTACTGTTCGTTTCGAGGTTTCTTCTGTCTTTCACACATCCGGTCGGAATGCAAGGTTTCTGTTACGCAGTTTGTTGCATTTTATAACAGAAGAATATTATAACTCAAAATATTCATTTCAATCGAAATATAGGTATATGTTTAAATTTCGAAAGCTTGACATTGCGTATTTCATAAGACAAAAAAGGCCATACCTTTTGTTTCCCCCAAAATCCAGTTTTCGGGAGGTGAGTAGCAATCCCCTTTTTTCTCAAATCAAAAAGGGCTTTTTTCCTTGCTTGTTAAAAATTCGGATGGGGGAAACAGAATTTAAAAAAAAAATGTAATTTTTACCTTAATTTTTCCTTTAACAGGTTTGTTTTCCCCATTTCCCAAATTTGGTTCAAAAACCCCCCAATTTTTTTTAAAATAAATCGTGGTTAAATAGAACAAAACAAACTTCTTGTCTTGCCTTTGTTCTAAAATTAGATATTTAAAAGGAAATCATGACCGATTTTCCTTGAGGTAGTTAAACAACAAACAAAAAAGTTATCTCTACCTTGGAAAAAACCTAATTTTTCTTTCAAACCGAAATAATTTCTAGGGGGGTCCACTCCCCAAAAAAAAACCCATTAGCTGGGTTTTATCTTTCAAATTCCGGGGGCCCAGCAAACGGGAAAATAGGGGGTTTCGGCTTACCCCAAATCCATTTTGGTCATTTTTAGTTTTCAAATAATTTTTTTTCATTTCTGAATTTTTCCCGAAACAAGTTTTACTTTTTGTAACCCCTTTTTCAAGATTTCCATTTTGGAGTTGGATATCCTAGGGGCTGAAGGAAAACCCCCAGCCCATTCCCCCGGGGGAAAAGCCAATTTCAAGCAACTTTTGACACGGGGCAAAACGAATTGGGGGCCTTTTAATACGTTTTTTAGGGAATAAACTGTCCGAAAAATTTGCAAAAAGTTGAATAAGGGTTTAAAAACCCGCAATTTTTAAAAGAAACTGTCTCTTCGCAGGGGGTTTACATGGAACTGGGGAACTGAGTAACCCACTACATACACACGAATCACATTAAATTCACCTTTAAATTTTCCCACCCCCGTTTTCGTTGGTGTGATTACGACTGCTACGATTTAAATGGATTGAAAAAAGAGATACTCCGACAAAATTCAGACGGGGCATTTCCCCCATACATTAAAAGTTTTTTCACATACAAAAATTTGGATTTCTCCAGGGGAAAATATCGCCTTTTTCCCTAGTTTATATTCATTTTCCTTTTAAAAAAGGGGAAATTGTTTTTTCTGCACTACTGACCCTGTTACGGGACAAAGGAGGGGGGGGGAAAAGGGTTACAAACGAAAAAGAGTTTGAAAACCCATTAAAACACAAACAAAAAATTTTTATGCTCGTCCCATGTTGTGCGTTTACGGTATTGCAAAAATGTGCGCACATTAATATTATATATATAATATATATATATAATAATATTTTAATATATAAAAATTTTAATTATATATTATATATAAATATATATTTTGTGGTGGTGTGTTGTGTGTTGTGGGTGTGTGTGTGTGTGTGTGTGTGTGTGTGTGGTGGGGGGTGCTGCTGTGTGTGGTGGTGCTTTTTGGGGGCGGGGGTTTTGTGTTGTGGGGTGTGGGGTTGTGGTGGTGTGTGTGTGTGTTGTGTGTTGGGGTTTTGGGGGTGTGTGTGTGGGGGTTTGGGTTTTTGTGTCATCAATTTTCAATATAAATTTATAAAATATATGCGCGCCCACACCACCACACCACACACCACCACACACACCCCACACACCACCCACACCAAAACCCACCCCCAAAACACCACCACCACATAGTTTAATATAAGAGAGGAGATAGATAGATATGTATAAGTGTAATAAGTGTATGTATATCTATATTTTATATATATACACATATGTGTACATATATTTTTTCAACAGCCATTCATTCCACTGCAGGAAATTGGTATCTCTCAATTCAGGATTAAGAGGTTATTTGGCAATACCGCCCTTGCCTGATTGGATGCCCTTCCTAATCAACCGTGGTCCGGGGCGCGCTAACATATGTGCCACAGCGGCTACTTCCTCTACGACACCTGCGTTTGACACTGTCAAGGCGGTATATCAATTTCTCGTCGTGAGATCAGGCTCGAGCGCAGGCATTTTTACGACTGCCGTGGCGGGGAATTGAACTCGAGACCATGAGGGTGGGACCCAGTGCTCAACCCCCGCCCATCGCGAGGGTCAAAATTTTTGTAGTATACATAAGCACATTGCACGCGCGCGCTATCACGCCGGATTTTTTGGGGTTTATATAAAAAAAAATTAATATATATAGATATATATAATAAAAATATTATATATATATTTATAAAAATATATTTTATTACATATTTTTTTTTGTGTATGTGTTGGGTATCATATGTTTGTTGTATGGAAAAATACAGTATTTCTATAAACATGTACACACCCCCAAACACACCACACAACACACACACAACACACACACACACACCCCCAACACACACCACACACACACACACACCACCCACAAAACCACACATATCTATAAAACTTTTTTTAGAGGGGACCACCTACCACAGCCCCAGGCTGGTAAATTTATCCTTTTGCTTCACCGTGGGAGGACCCCTGCTGCATTCCGGTACCAAAGTCAGCTATAGTGAGATGAATCATTGGGGTAGCTATAAATTCTGAAACTGACCAGGTCCCATATATTTAAGGGACGGGAGAAACTTTTTCAGATCTCCAAAACTGCGGGACACACCCTTTGACAAAAACCCCTGATTATCTTGGCCCCATATCTGTGGTGGGAACCCGGGTTTTAAACAAAAATTTTGTGTTTTACTGAATAGCACCTCTAAAAGCTGAGATTATGAACTGAAGTATTGTGCAGGAAATTTTAATATCACATGATTTTTTCCTATATATACGACAGAAATGCGGGTGTAAAAAAGTGGGGCAGAACAATTGTACGGAAAATTGCACCCTTAGCACTTCATACCCTCACCCAAAAACCTTTATTAAAAACCAGATGTCAGGAGAATTTTTTTCTCTCCCATGTGATTTCCCCTTCACTTTTCCCCAATTTTTCCCATTTTTTTTTTTTTCCCCTTTGGGATTCTTATCAGGGAATCACAATCTTGCATATTTAAAAAGGGTTTTCTTCTTTTCTTGCATCCTCACGTTATTCCCGTGGGGCAGCAGATAAAAAAAAGGGGGCTTTTGTGGGAAAAAAAATCTGGTTTTTAATTTGGATTGCTCGCATGTCGTTTTTTGCAGCTTTGGGTCGCAGTTGTATCACGGCGTCTCCTCACACCATCATGGGATTTTTTTTTTACTTTTTGTTTTTTTTCCTCACCCCCCGGGTTTTTAGTCACTTTGGGTTAATGATATCAAAATGTATTTTTACTGGATCTATTTTTTTTTATTTAACTAGAGTAAGTTTTGTTTTCCCCTTTAAATTTCATTTATTTTTTTAATCTCAAATAAAAATAAATTAAATATCACATTTTTACTCCCGGGAAAGTCGAAAGTGCAAAATTTTATTTGAAGAAATTTAAACCTTCCATTATTTTAAGTTTCAAAAGGGAGAGTATGACCTTGGGGTGGGACAGTCAGAGCTTGCTAAGTTTTGTAAAAAGGATGTCATTTCTTCAAAATATGGGGCATAATTAGTTAAAGGGTACTGCTAAGCAATTTTTCCCAGACTAATATAAATTCTCCCATTTTACATTTCTTTAACCCATTTTCATCTCTTGGTGTTCCAAGCCCATGAGAAAATCATATGTATTATATAAATTAATGCCGAACAGTATTCGGGGGATTAACCCCCAAGTCAAATTTTACTACAAATGATTTGATCTCTCTGTGATCGGGACCCCATACCACAGAGGAAGGGGACCTACTTGTAGTTCTAACTGTTTCATCTCCATAGCCCACCTTTATTATTATTTTTAAATAATGGCTATAATGGACTATTTAAACACCGTTGTGGATTCTGCCAAATTTTATCTTCAAGGATGCATTTCCTTTTTTCAGAGAAGAGAAATATAAATTTTTTTGATTTTTCTTTGTAAAAAAATGAAAATGACAATTATGCTCCCTTTAAGGAAAAGACTCGATGGCAACACTCTAAAGTTTTTTTCATAGTTAGTATCACATTTTTAAATTCTATAAAAAAGGTGCAAGATAAAAATAAAATTTTACTCTTAAAATAACGTTTTTATTAATCTCAATCTGTTTTAAAAAGAAAGAAAATTCAACTTGAATGGCATTTTAAAATTGATCTTCATTCACAAAATGGCAGTGATTTTTTTAAAAGATCAATTTTTCCTTAAAAAATGACTCACACGACGACAGACAGACAACCAACCAACACACACACACACCCCCCAACACACCACAACACACCACACACACACACACACAACACACACACACACACACACACACACACAACACCACACCACCACCCCAAAAACCCACACACACACAAACCCCACCATTGTAAAAGATATTGACCACATGATATAAATATACCCAAACTTCCTCCGGAAATTGGCTGTTTAAAAAACTGCGCTTCATTTTACACGGCCCCCTTTCCATTTTTATCTTAATGCATTTTTCATGTCTAAAAAATTTTGATAATAATTTTATGAGAAAAAAACCCCATTTTCAAAATGCACATATAAAAAAATAAATACAGTATTATGAAAGGGAGAAAGGAAGACCTTTAAGATGAGGAGGAATCAGGAAAAATGAAGAGGATATAAAAAAAATTCAAAAATCATGCACACATGTTTATTTAAATTATTTGTTCCCTTTTTCAAAACGATTCAGGACTTGAAATTTTTTACAAAACTTTTTTCACATTGTGTGCTAAAGTCTAAATTCCAAAACCGTGTGTTTTTTACAATTTAAAAAATAATTAATGTATCCTTGAGCATCAGAAAAACAAGAAAAAATTTATTATGTTTTTTTTTTATGGGGGGGCTTTATGTTAGGGGTAGGGGAAGCACTGGTGTGGAGCCACATTTTGATAAAATGTTTTCGCCCTTTTCACTTTCAGCTGCCACCCTGGGTGCCTGGGTGAAAAAGAGAGCAACTGCATAAGCCTCCCCCGCCAACCCCAGCCTCTCCAATCAATTTCTGCAATGCCCCCCTCACAGCCCCATAGAATTTTGGGGACCTTGCATCCAGGCTGAAATTTTGGGGGCCCCTAGCAAAGGAGCCCTGCAGGTGATAGGCCCATGGATGTGGCCATGCCCGGCTTAATTAACTCCCGTGCCTTGCCCCCACCCCTTTGGGAGGCTTGCCTTTTCCCTTCTATATGGGGCAATGACGGGAGGGGCAGAGACCGTGCCACCCGAGTGATGACCTAGATTTTAAATTTAGAAGGGTTCCCGTGGGGGTTGGAACGTCCACTCTTTCGGAGGAGGATCAGTTGCCCCCCTGCGAGAAAAGAGGTGGCTGCCCCTTTTGGGTGAGAAGACCTGGCATGTGGGTGGGGTCCCCATCTTTAGGAGGGAGCCCGCCATCTCAGCACCTCAGCCCTTGGGAGTAGAGGTTACTTTGGTAAGATGTTAAAACTGGCTGAACTGAACCGTATTTGACTTAATATTTTTAAAGGACTGTGTACCTCCCACCAATTTTTGAGTTCAGTGAAAAGGGGATTTTTCACCAAAAACGCATCATGGGAGACTTTTCTTTGGTAAGAATTCGTCTTGCTCTGGCGACTCCCGGGGGTATCCCCCTGTAAACAAAAAAACTAGAATATCATCAGTCCCTATGCTTCAGAAGCTGTTTCCTGTAGCAAAATACCTCCTTCCCATACTTTATTACTCCCCGAGATTAAGGTTTCTGGGTTTCTGGTAAGTACCCTGCCTGCCCGTAGGAATCGCCCCCATCCTTTTAACTCACTGGGGGTCCCCAGAACGCAGGGGTTTACTGATGCTCAGTTATGTGGGTTTTTTGGGGTAAACCCCCCATGTCCATTCCGCTCCCCTTTAACCGTGTCACCCTAGGGATTTACATGACGGCTAAAGGGGGGGGGGTATGGGGCCCCTTGGGCGTTTACAGAACTAAACAAACCCGAGGACATTGTAGACTGGGGATACTTTCAGCACATTACACTTTTGTGCTTCAATTTTATTGGGGATAGACTTGCTTGTTCCCCACATTGGACCAGGCAGATGAGAAAAGGCCAGTTTTACTTAGCTTCTACCAAGCCCCGAGAAAAATGAATACAGCTTTCCCACAGACAAAGTCACTCAATTTTTTGCTGGATCATCTCAGATCATGTTTGGGGGCAAAAAAGTTGAGCGAGTACTCGAGCAGTTTTCAGTTAAACCACCCAAAAGCTAGCTTGGAGTGAGCGGTTCAAAATCCCCGTGCCAGATCCATTTACAGTGATAACCAACCCTTTTATGGGACTTCGCAATCACCGAGGGATTTTTTTGCTCTGCATACCAGGGAAAATTCTTGCTCACATCCGAGTGTACAGAGATTATCTACTGAGGCACCCAAGGCCGAACAAACCCGATTCACTCTTGTTGGTCTCAATATTTTTATCACAGTGCTACGAGTCTTTGTAGACACCCTTGTGGTCTGGGATGGACGTTTTCACACATTGCCCAGAAGGCATTTTACACAGTGCATCATAAATCACTCTGGGGAAAATTTGCCTAAGGGGAAATTTCCAACAAGGATTATTTGGATTAAAATCAGCCTGTAATGTACTGAAATGTTGAAATGTATGGGGCCCCCCGTTTAGCCCCTTTCCCCATAATTTAGGATGGAACAAGCGTGTTCTTGGACCAAAAGTTTCCAACCTTTATGGGTTGGATATGGGGGAAAAACTACTATCCAAATCATTTTGTACAAACTGGCAATATCAGGTCCTGATGAGGGTTTCTTTCCTGGGGTCTGAAAAACCCCAGTGGTGGCTCTAAATGCATTTTCAAATGAAAAAAACCTTTTTTTTAGAGTGACTCCAAAACCAAAATCAAGGTTTGGGGGCCCCAAAAACCACCCCCAAAAGTTTTTACATCACATTTTAAGCTTTTTGCCTTTAAAACAAATTTAGTATTTGTATTTTTTACTTTAAGGGTTCCTGAAAATGGGTTACTAAAACAACCTTAAAAATTTCAAAGCAAAATTTTTTACAGCTGACCCAACGAAGGGCCTGTTCCATTTGCAGTTTGGGGGCCAATTTTTTGACGATTTTGTTTACAGGAGTTTAATGGGTTGGGCCCGGGCCATCTGAATGGAAATGTATCATTGCGGTAGAATTTCTTAGCTTCAATTTTATATATTTTAAATTTTTTCATTAGTCACTTTTTTGGTGATTTAAGCTGTAAAAACATATTAAGATATTAAAATTTAAAATCATGCAGACAGAAAAAAAATCCCCACATTAAATTCTAGACTTTTTTTTCCCTTTGTATCATATTTTTGGTTTCTTTCATTAAAGGGGTTTATTAAATCAAATTTAATTTTTAATTTAAATACAATCGAACATTTTCCCTTTTGATCGAAAATTCATAATTTGACATGTCAAATAAAATCTATTCAATTTTTTTGTTAAAAAAAAAAAAAAATTATTTCCCTAAATACAAAATTGTTTTTGGTTTAAAACCTTTGTCTAATGGAAAAACAATATATTTTTCTGAAATTGCTTTATTCAACTTTAAATTTTAAATCACGGGGGTAAAAAAACAGGGAAAAAATTTCGGTTTTCCAAAACACCTTGTTTTGCAAACCTGTGAAATTTTAAAGTTTTTTTATTTTTTATATAACGCTTTTGGTTGTTTTAAAAAAAAATAACAAAATTTTTTCAAGTTTTTTTTCAACTTTTTCATTTAAATATTATAATAAACTTAAAAAATTTATCCTAAATGTACTCCTTGCAAAAAAATTATAAAAGGTTTTTTTTATGTTCCTTTTTGTAAAACAAAATAAAAACTTTTACTATGGACATTTTTTCAAAAAAAAAAAAAAACTCACGATGGTTCCCTTATCTGAAGTTCTTTTTCAAGCTGCCAAGAATTTTTGTATTCTAGAAATTTTTTTCCTCAAAACTTTTGCATACTAGGGAAAAACCTTTTGGAAAAGTAAAAAAAAAAATAAATATATAAAAAAAAGTTTTTGGGGTTTTTTGGTTTTGTTTGTGTTTGTTGTGTTGTGGTTTGGTTTTGGGGTGTGTGGTGTGTTGGTGTGTGTGTTGGTGTTTGTGGGTGTGTGTGTGTGTGGTGGGTTTTGTGGTTGGGTTGGGGTTTTTTTTTTTTTTTTGTTTGGGTTTTTGGAAGGGGTGGGTTTTTTTTTGTTTGGGTGGGGTTTTGGCGGGTTTTGTTTTGTTTTGTTTTTTTTTGGTTTTGTTGTGTGGTTGTGGGTTTTTTGGTGTTTTGGTTTTTTGGGGGTGTGGTTTTTTTTGTTTAGAAAATTGGGGCCGTTAAAAAGGACGCTCTATTTTTCCCACCCTAATTGCCATTCTTGGAGCAATTTGTCGGAAAAAAAACCCTTATATTTTTTTAGGAAGGGGAATCTTATGACCAAAAAACAAATTTAAAATAAATTTCCTACTCCCCCATTCATCAATTTTATACAACCCATTTCCAAAAAAAAAAAAACCCCAAAAACAACAAACCAAAACAAACCCCACAACAACCCCCCAAACCAAACACCCCCAAAAACCCCACAACCATGTTCGCTGAGAAAAATAATTATTAAAATTTTGGGGGGAAGTTTGTAGAAAAAAAAATCAAAATTTTTTTTTAGGAAGAAAAGGGAAGATCTGTTAAACAAATTTTTTTCCTTTTTCTAAAAAACCAAATATTTTAAAAAAAAAAAACTTTTTAAAAAAAACACAAAAAAACCCAAAAAAAAAAAA
>NC_051394.1:34291924-34306924 GCF_015228065.2 Penaeus monodon
TGTAAAAATATAGTATTATGTATTACCCATAATACATATTACAATATATTAAAAATGTATATGACTTTAAGGAAAACCATTGATTAGCAGTAAAGGAAATGAAGTGAGCGACGTGAAAGGTAATATGAAAAATTTTCAAATCTTCTGACCAAAGGTTGAAATAGAGCAAAGGTTTCGTGTAATTTGGTTTCAGGATCGTAAAAAATGTTAAGTGGAAGATTAGGAATCTTCCACGAGTGAAAAAAAGAAAGGAAAATCACGGGTGCTGGGCACAAGTGGAAAAAAAACGTGATGAAAAAAAAAAACGTGAGGACGACACGTGAGTTGATCGTGGAGGGGGGGGGTTTTCCCCCGGGTCGTTCCCCTGTGGTCGAGAGACGCGGTTAAAGAGAAAGATACGGAAAAACCCAGGCCGGGGTGTCGTGGTTGTTATTTGGTAAGGGGGATTCCCAGTTATTTTTATTGATTTTTTAAGAAATTCCATTTCAATATAGTTTGAATATATTTCAAGAAAATTTTTAATTAGGTAATTATTGTAAAATTAAAAATAGTAAAAAATAGAAAACTTTTTACTTTAGTTTTTTATCCCCTTATTTCGGAAAACATGATTTTTAAAGTTATTTAAATAATTAGTTCACTTGGAAGGATTGTTTTCCCCATTTTTTTTAATAAAACAGCGGTGGGGCGGGGATTAATTTTAAAAGAAACCTAAAAAACTTTTTTTTTATCTAGATTTCAAATATAGTTTTTATGTATATATATAAATTATTTTGTGTATAATTATTAAGTTATATATATATATATATATTATTTATATATATATATATATATATATATAATAATTTTATAATATATATTTATGCTATAATGATCACCACATACATATTTATTATTTCTCTCTCTCTCCTTTTTATAAATATATATATTAATATAATAAATAAGATATAATATAATATATAATAATGTATAAATTTTTTATATATAATAATATTGATATAATATAAATTAAAACAATTTCACACACACACACACACCACACACCACACAAAAAATAATAATAAATATATAATATATAATATATATATTATTATATAATATATTAATATTAAAATATTACACATATTATAATATATTAATATATATATATAAAATTATATATATATATATATATATATATAAAATATGTGTAAATATACACACACAAGATATATATAATAAATATAATATATATATATATATATAAATAAATATATATTTTTTTTATTTTTTTTTTTTTATATTTATATTATTATATATAAAAAAATATATATATATATATATATATATATATATTTATATAATTATAATATATATTTTAAATATATATTGTATTGTTAATTAAAAATTATTATTCCATTTATAAATTTATTATTATTAAAAAAAAAAAAAAAAAAAAAAAAAAAAAAAAAAAAAAAAATTTAAAAAAAAAAAAAAACCAAAAAATTTTAAAATTTATATATATTTTAAAAATAATAAAATATATATATTTTACCCAAAAAAAGAAAAAAAAAATTGGTGGACAAGGCACTCCAAAACCCCATAAAACGTAATCTTCGCTCGCCCTTTATAAAATGGAATGCCGAAGTCTTAATCTAAAGTAAATGACCTTAAATTATTATGCTATGCACCCGATATTATAGTTCTCCAAGAAACGCATTGAACACACCTCGTCTCTGACAAGGTCGTTTCGCTGAGGAACTACCATCTATGTCGGAAGGATCGTAAGGGTAGGGGTAGAGGCGGAGTCGCCACGTACATCCACCAAAGCCTCCCTTTTACAGAAGTGACTATTGATTCTACTGTGGAGTTTGTCGCATGCAAAGTAAAACTTTAATGGCCGTATCTGGCTATATGTTCACTTTATTGTCCACCTGATACAGTGATACCCTATGATGAGCTCTTTGCTCTTCAGGAACGTCTGCCACAAATAAATTTAATTTTAGCTGATTTTAATATGTCATCATACGTTATGGGGTTCCCTGCGGGTGGATGGTACGGGTGAGCAAGTAGTTAAGTTGATTAATGAGTCTGATTTAATCCTTCTGAGCGATGGTAATCCGACGCGGGTGAACGGTAATACCGGTAATTTGAGCTTTTTTTAAACTTATCATGGTCTCTTCATCAACAGCAGCCAAGTGCCTGTGGCACACCATTGACGACTCTTTAGGAAGCGATCACTTCCTATTTTAATAAATATTCATGCGACACAGTGGAGAACGCCTTCACGCCTAAATTTAACGTAAAAAGAGAAAGACTGGGTCGCCTTCACAAGGAGCGTCAAGCTCGAACTTTTTGGAGAAACCATTGATGATAAAGTAAACAATATTCAGAATTCGATTATAGAAGCAGCTTTGCATCCATTCCTAAAACTTCGCAGATAGCGTTAAGCATAGAGTTCCATGGTGGACACCAGATTGCCGCAGGGTGCTGTGCCGACGCAATAAGGCCTACAGGTTTTTCAAAAATAACATCACTAATGAGAGCTTTTGCAATTACAAACAAGCAAGAGCTAGGGCTCGTAGAATAATAAGACAAGCAAAAAGAGTCTCCTAGTGGAGCTTTGTCTCTACAATTAACAGCAACACTAAAATATCCGAGGTTTGGTCCACTATCAATAAAATCAATAAGAAAAAAACATCTATCAAAATTAATAACATCATCCACGAGGGCACTAATTTCGATTCACCTAGAGACATGCTAATGCACTCGCCAGGCAGTTTTTCTCATACAGCAGCTCAGCTAATTACCATCCCACCTTCCTGAATATCAAGGAAGAGGCTGAGCTGCAACAAAATTTACTTTGCCACAGGAGATGACTTTTATTACAATAAAGATCTAACCCAATGGATGAGCTTGTCCGAGCCCTAGAAGCCTGTAGAGGAACATCCCCAGGCCCCGATGAGATTCGATATGAGATAATAAAGCATCTTAATCATGGTGACATGATTAAGTTGCTAGAAGTGTACAATGAAATTTGGAAAAGCCACGCTTTTCCAAACTCATGGCACTTCGCCCACATCATTCCCATATTGAAAGGAGGGGGTAATCCCAGACTTGCCATCTCCTACCGCCCAATTGCGTTGACAAGTTGCTTATGCATATTTTAAATTCCAGTAATTTACTAGTTGACGAGCAGTGCGGTTTCCGAAAGGGACGCCAAACTCTCGGTCAACTAGTAAAGCTGGACAGTCATATTCAAGAGGCAATTGCCAAAAAAGAATTTTTGATTTCAGTATTTTTAGATATAGAAAAAGCCTACGACATGACATGGCGATATGGCCTACACAGAAAACTTTATGCTTTTGGATTACGTGGAAACTTGCTTTGTTTTATTCAAAATTTCATCTCTGACAGAACTTTTGCTGTCAAATTATTTTCCGACAATGTCACTTTTTCGGACATTTTTGTGCAGGCAAACGGGGTCCCACAAGGAAATGTCTTGTCACCAACACTATTTTTCTGCAAGATTAATAACATCTTACCAGCTCCTCCTCGGAATCTTAAATACTCACTGTGCGCTGATGATTGTGCATTATGGCATTCCAGCAATAATGCAGAATTCTCAGCAAATCGCCTCAATTTGGCACTGGATATGATTCAAAAACTGGGGCCTCCAGTGGGGTTTTAAGTTTTCCACTAGAAAGAGTATTGGGGTAATTTTTTTCACGTAGGAGGAAGCCGAACATAAGGCTAACTCTAGACAACCACCCAATACCTATTCAGAATTCTGCTAAGTTTCTTGGGCTACTTTTTGATAGTAGACTCAGTTGGAAAGACCACATTGGTCACTTAAAAAATAAATGTCAAAAAGCACTTAATTTATTAAAGTGCATTTCTGGTAATAAATGGGGAGCTGATAGACAGTCTTTGTTAATGGTATATAAAGCCCTAATTAGGTCTAAAGTAGATTTTGGGTCAATCGTGTATGGTTCGGCACGAGAACAAGTTTGGGAAAAGGGTTTTGGATGCTGTGCAGAATGCCTGTTTGCGTGTGTGTCTTGGAGCCCTGAAGTGCACTCGGATCGAGCGTCTTGAGGTGGGGGGGCAGGAGTACCTCCCTCCGACTCAGACGCGGCCAGTTAGCCTTGAGCTATGCCGCAAAGGGGGCTCGAGACCCGAGCCCCCCTAATGGCAAGGAGGCACTAGGCCCTTTGCCACGAGACTCCATGGGCCTCGTCGAGAAAGTCGGTATAGATCTCTCTACCATCGATACCCTGGTTCAATCAAATATAGCGCCATGGGAAACCCCCAATTTTTCTATCATGGAAGCCTGGCTTCCATCAGCCAAGGCCATGGAGGTTCAGAGAGATCCTTATTAAACATCTCCCTTTTTTCATTTATATACCTACGGCTCCAAAACAGATGAGTGTGTGGGTGCGGGTGTATGGTCGACTGAACGTGAACTAAAGTTCAGACTGCTGAATCATACATCAATCTTTCTTGCTGAACTTTTTGCCATTCATAAAGCCATTGATTTTGCACTATCGACGACCCACGATAGAATAGTTATTTTTTCGAATTCATTAACCATGCAAAGTGAAGTGCATGGTGCCAACAAATCAATCAAGCTAATATGGGTACCAGGCCACTCTGGCATCCATGGGAATGAACAGGCTGACAAACTAGCCGAGTCAACTGGCGATCTGGACACTAACATAGTTCGTACAGATCTCAGGTGTTTTGTGTTTCTTATAAAAGCAAAAATACATCTCCTGTGGCAAAGTCAGTGGACCAACCTCCAACTCACAAACAAGACCAAACAAAAATAGAACTGTGGAATACATCCCACAGGAAAATCAGAAGGGAGGAGGTGGTGTTGGCCCGTCTCAGGGGCAATGCCACCAAAAATCACCCAACCTTCCCCTATCTTTGGAAAAAGGGAAATTTCCTCCACAGTGCCCACAATGGGCACTACCATCTTTAAAAATAAACCATCTATTAACATGTCCAATATACCAAGATCACAGACAACCTTTAAAAAATATTTCCTAATAAAAAATACAAATTTTACACTATTAAACATGCTAACAGAAGATGAAAAAATCATCAGTAAAGTAATCACTTTTTTAAGGGAAACAAAACTTTATGACCTTATATAGATTGATAGAACAAATAGGATCCATTGGCTTAATAACCTTGGCCACATGCCGCTGGTTGATAGCCAAGAAATCCAACAAAGAAAAGAAAGCTCTTACTAACGTTTATAACATTATATTAATTCTAATAAAAATAACAACGCTGTCTTGTTGTGTGGTGTGTTTGTTGTTATACATATATAGATCATATTATATTATATATATATATATATATATATATATATATATATAAATGTATTCATGCCTATTTTTTGACTGTATATATATATATATATATACTATTATATTATATATTATAATATATATAATAATATATATATATAGATATATTATATAATATAGTGTGGTATAATATATATATATCTATATATATATATATATATTATAGATATGTTACGTATAAACAGTATATACTACATAGATAGAACATATATATTCATATAGATATACAGACCCAAACGCAAAAACAAAATATGCATGTATGTGGTATGGTGTATGTTTTTGTTGTTTTTGTGTGTGTGTTGCTTGCTTGCTTGCTTCTTGAGATTTGCGAAGTTCTGGCTTCGCACCGGGGCCTTTCACTTGTGGCCTACGCTTTGTCCAGCTTTTTATGGCTGTCCTCATTTGATGGTCTGACACTCGTGCTTTACCGGGCGGTGGGATTGCCAGCAGGCGCTCCTATAGCCATGGTGTAAGCATCTTGCCTAATCTCTTTTACCAGCACGACGGCTGTGGTCTGTGGGGTTTGGTCTTCGGATTGCGTGTGCACGCATTCTCCAGTAGTGTTCATGTGTGGCTTCGCTTTGCCGCCAATGCATGCACAACCTCTCTTCACGTTCTATGGTTTGTATAATATGCCATGCACTGTGGTAACCTAGGCGCCTTCTGTGCAGAAAATTTGGGAACCCTTCGGTACCTCTGTTGGTTATGTCAGAGAGTGCCAGTGGTTCATAGCCTGTGGCTCTGAGTACCAGCTTGGCCGAGGGGAAGTCCTCGTTTCCTCTCTGTGAGCTGCAGGGCAGTGGTTGGCCGCCAACACCGTACACCTCCTCCCTAAGTAACTTTCGGCCTGATGTTTATCATGGGATTTGGGGGCATACCCCGGCCGATTTCGGCTAATCTTTCAGCAAGCTCATTGCCTCTGATCCCTATATGGCTGGGAACCGAGTTTATGAAATTCTTCTAAACCTGAGCAAGCATCCTTTGTGCTATTGTGCGGATGGTTTGTCAAGGTAGATGTTATCAGTGGTTGAGCGCTGCTGAAGATCAGTCGAACGGCTCCTTTGGAGTCTGTGTTTTGACCACGTGTCCTTCCCTCACGGACGCGTGTCTCAGTGCTCCCATGATAGCACTGCCTCTGCCTGTAGCGAGGAGGCGTTGTCTGTTACCCTCATGGATTTGTGGCATCCTTGCTGCGAAAGCCGTCGCCTGCAGTGGTGGGTCAAGGATCACCGAATCGCTGTGTAATATGTTCTGCTCCCCGGAGGGTGATGTTGCAATGACCCTCGTGGGGTTTCCTTGCCTTTAGGCTAGGCGTACAATATCACTCTTTTTGCTTGCCAGTCTCATTGACCGAGACTCTATCGAGGTTTGTGCCCACGCGGAGCTTCGACAAAGTCAGGGTGTGGGAGTCCTGCCCTTTGCAGTAGTGGTTCTTTGAGCTGATGGCGTATTAGCACCCTGGCTGTGTGAGACCGCCAGGAGTTGTTTGCCAACAGCTCGTTATCTTGTTCTAGGCGTCTGAACTATTTTGTGTCCTTAGGCCTTGTGTCCCTGGGAGCCTTGGATGACCTTTGAAAGAAATTGTGCTGCCGTTAGATCATTTCGTGAGTCCAAGGGGAGAAGGTTTGTCTCCACTAGGAGGTTAGGACTTTCGCCCACCTTGGGGCACCCAGAATGACCCGGGCGGCTTCGTTTTTGGCTGTCTCCAATCGTCTTTATAATTCTCTTGATGCCAACAGAGCGAGGGATGCCCTAGTCTACAATGGCCTGACAGCATGTACGTAGAATGATCTTAGTACTCTGTGTCCTGGCCCCTATGCTCCTTCCACTCATCTCTCATGACAGACAGTCTGCTTTGTTCGGTCAAGTCAGGTACTCTGGACCTACCTTGCGAAGGAGAGGTCCGGTCTCTCCTTCCCCAAAGGTACAGGTATTCCTGAATCCCACTCCAAGTCCATTCCCTGGATTTCAGACTTGTCTGCCTTGAACCTCTGTCTCAAGCCATGGCTTTGGATTTTGGCTGCGAGATCTTTAGGTCCTGTCCCTGCAACACTCCTCGGAATACAAGTCCAGACAACGCTTGGCTTTGTTTAGGCAGTGTGCTCCGTGGAGATGATAGCAAGATCGTCTGCATAGGAGATGATCTTGCAACACCCCACTGGGAGGTTTATGTTGAGGATACAGGACATTAAGTGTGTTCAAAAAGGGCTGAACTGGAACCCAACCCTGTGGCGTTCCATTTCTAGTGGCAATGCTGCTGTGATAGGTGACCTTGGGAATTTGACTCTGCTGTTCTATTGTAAAGTATCACCTAGTCCAAGCCAAGGACTTACCTCTGATTCCTTTTTGGATCAAGGCTCAATCCTGAATGGCAAGAGAGACTTGCAGTTCGACAGCCTTCTCCAGGTCCAAGGAATACTGCCCCAGATGCGCCGTGTTTATTGTGCTCGAAGACGTGGCTAATGCTGTGCGCTGTGCTCATGGCCCCTGGTGAACCCGGGAGGTGTTTCGTGTGGTGCTTCCCATTTTCCGATTGGAGCCGGTTTCAGTACCATCCGCTCGGCAGTCTTGGCCAACAGCTTGAGGAGAGGAGGATGGGGCGGTACTTCCCGGATCCTTTGGTTTGGGATGGGAACTATGGTAGCCCCTCTTTCCAGCTCTGGGGTAGAGTGGAAGTTTCCCAGACTTGTTGCTGATTTGCAGGAATGCAAGCCTCACCTACAGTCCCCAGCGGGAGATGTGGGGTACGAGATCCTCCGTTCATCCGCCCGGGCTGGTTTTCAACTGGCTTTGTGTGCATCTCTAGTTCCCTCAGAGAAAAGTAACGTCTGAGTTATCGGGTTTCGTTCGGCTGCCCTTTCCCCTCTGTGTGAGCAAGTCTGTCTGGTTGTAGGCGTTCTTGTCTTGCCCTCAGTTCGGCCTTGGCGACGTCTCTGCTCGTTCTCGCCAGAACTTCTTGCGTCAGTCTGTTGGCCCTCTGCCCTGGGGGTCGTGGTGCGTGCCATCTCGGGGCTGAGCGGCGGTGGGCTCGCTTGACCCTTTCATAGCTCTGAGAGGGTGGTACGGTGTCGGAAAGCTCCCCATTTCCAGCCACTTTTCCTGCCTCACTCTGGCTGGCAGTTTCCTGGCATCCCTCACCGCCTCCCTTGGGGGGCTAGGTTGTCGGGGTTTCTTTGCCTTCGGAAATGTTTTTTCGGCACATGTGTACCCTGTGTTGACCTCCCTAATCTCGTCATTGAAGTACGCAGGCGTCCTTGTGACTCCTGGACCCAGGCCGAGTTTTGGGTAATGGTCAGTGAGGCTGCCTCATCAATGGCATTTACAAGTCTGGCTTGTAGCACTTCACATTTTCGCTCTTGGTGGGTTCATTGCTTTCTCAGACGCGGGCCAGGCGCTCTGGAACGCCGCCATTCGGCCCTTGTCTGTTTTTCATCTTGGGAGTCGGCGTGGTATTTCCGGCTGGGCCACTATCCCATGATGTTGTTATAGTTCCATATGGTCACTAGTGACGGTCTCATCGACAACGCACAGCCAATCCTCTCCACCAGAGTCGCAAGTGGCCAGGGTGAGGTCTAGGACCCCTCCTCTTCACATGCGTTGGCTCCTGGCTGTTGAGGAGAGCGATCTCCGGAATTTTCTCGAGCACGTTGGCTATGTGACGCCAGCCCGCACCGGTGGCCCTGCAGGAGCAGGATGGGGTTGGTGTGCAATGAAGTCTCCCCCTATGATCACTCGGTCGTGTGCTGCGGAAGCACATACCTGGCTGATGTCTAAGCTACTACAGTGTGGCCTGCTGTAACACGTTGTACAATTTTCAGGGGTCCCCCGCCAGTTGAATCTCGATGGCAAGAGATTCAACATCTTGTCCACAGTGCGTCATCGGCTATTGCGGAGCAGGGAATTGTTTGCCTTCACCCAGGGTTCAGGCCTCTTTGCCACTGAAGTGGCAGCGAGTAGACGTGATACCCTTAGAGCGACAGCTTCCGCTGATAATGTCTCCTGGAGCATGACGATGTCAATGCTCCTTGAGGCGCCTATTGCGTGGAGGATGTCACTCCTTGAGGAGAAGCCACATATGTTCCACTGCAGAATACTTAGATTCATGTGCATGGAGTTACTAATTGATAGTTACATCAGAGACCATCGTCAATTCGGGTTTGACGGTCCTAGTCTGAACTCCAGTGTGAGATCCTCACTGCTTGAGGGCTCTCTTTCCGGCTTGTCCAGGCTATCCCTGAATCCACTGGGGGGTGGAGAGCCTTTGGTAGCTCTGACTTTTTTTCGTCTTTGGCTTTTTTCTCTGGCCATGCTGTTTTCTGTGGCCAGTGGCTGGCCTTGCCTGGCAGGCTCAGCTTCTCTGGATTCGGCTTGTTGCCTGAATCAGCCTGGTTAGGCTCTGCCTGTGAGGGCATAGCCTGGCTAGGCTCTGCCTGTGGGGCAATAGCCTGGCTTGGAGAGTGGAGGGGAGTCCTCGACCTGGGACTGAGGGAGAGGATTGGGCTGATTTGGCTTTCTCCATCTCCTTCCCTTTATGCTTTTCACAGTCTGTTTTTCAGTGTCGTCATGCAACATTAACTGCTATCCTCCTCTTCCTCGGTCCTGGACAAGGTATCTGCACTGCTGTGACTACAGCAGTGATCATGATCGACATGTCCCCTCGTCGAAGACATGTCTTCTGGGTCTGGGGGGGACCGTGTGGTGCTGTTGGAACCTTTTCATCCTGTGGGTTCCTCTTCCTTTGCTTCACTTGGGGGAACTCCCTGATTGTCGTAGATCTCCGTTTCGGCTGGGGGCAGCTTCCTGCCTCTTGGATGTCGGGAGCTTTTTCCGCTTTTTGTTCGCTCCCCCAGACGAGGTGCCTGGGGGGCGGAAACAAAGTCTGGTCGCCTTCTTTGCAACCTCTTGCCGTTTGAGGCCGCCTCTTTCCTACAGCAAGCCAGGCTCCAGGCGTGATGCCTGCTTGGCACAGTTAGGAACATTTGGCTGTTGTGTCCTTCTTTTTCTTCCTTATGTGCCTTGATGCACACCTCAGTAGTTGTGTGCCCTTCTACAGCACCACATTTTGGCTGTCTGTACAGTAGCCTGGTGGTGTCCCGAACTTCTGGCACTTGAAACACCGAAGTTGGTTCAGGCACATAAGTGCGTATGTGATATGTACCCCAGTTACCCAGATCAAGGGTGGAGCTTGGGGTACCTTTCATGGTCACCAGGACTTTCTTGGTTGTAGTCTTCCCGCTTCGAACATCGGAAGCCTTCCACACCCTGGTGGGGTCGTGATATTAGCACCTCCACATCGTAATGAGACTGAGAAGGCCAAGTAGCACCACTTGACTCTCTTCTCCTCGGGTTCAGTGCGAGAGGCTCACTGTCCTCCATCTTTTAACTCCTTTGTCTCCTGCGAACAGAGGTGGCTGATATTGGGCACGATGATCATGCCTGATCTCGCGCAACCGGATCGACAGCCGGATTTTTGCGCTGGCTCTCCAATGCCCTTACCATTTGGTAGGCATTGTCCGAAGCCTTGCGGGTTTAACGGGACCTTGAATGTGCGGAAAACGCCTTGGGGGTCCAGACTCGGCCACAGAGTCGGACTCCGGCCTCGGCCCGTTTCGGTCTGGGGCGCCCTTTCGGCTTTGGGCTTGCTTCGTGGAGAGACACCAACTGTTTTCGGCTGGTTCAGCTGGTGCTCCTGATTCAGTCAGTGGGGGGTATCGTCTGAGGGGGGCCAGGACCTTTCCTGGTGTGGGTGCTCCTGGAGGGGCCATCACGATAGTCCCATCTGTTGGACACTCTGGTGGACAGACATGTTTTACATGTTTATATTCGTCTGTCCCGCCATCCTGGCCGGCAGGCAGACTGTCCATCCTGTGCTCGGGGTTTTCCTTTTGCCACCCGGAGGCAAGTAAGGCTTCAGGGTGGCTGCCGTGTTCTGGGCCTTTTGACGGGTGGTCTCACCATTAGGTCTGTCTGTGGGGGATTTTGGTTTAATTTTTCCCATGTATTGCAATCTTCCTCCACTCACGCCCAAACCGCCACGGAGTCCAACAAGGGGAACTGAGTGCTAGAAACCCATGTCTAAAGCAACAGGGGTGTGAGTGGATATAACGCAGCCAATTAGCCGATTGCACTGGTACACACGGATCGGTGTGGTAACCAACGGCAGCATGACCTGCTTGACCTAAGCTCCCGAGGGAAACCAGCCGATTGACCTGACCGGCCTGATCATCCGCCTTCTTGCCAGAATAGAGGACAAAGAGGCGTGTTTGCTAGCCGCAGGGGCGTACTCGTGCACGGCATCGCTCAACCATCCAGGACTTCCGTCCTCCCAGCTCACAAGGGTGCCACGCACGCAAAACACGTTGGTAGGTTCAACCTCTGGAGTATCCCAGAGTGGATGCCCTTCCACCTACAGGACATCATTTGATGGGAACACTTCTGCGCCTCCCTCAGTGAGGAAGGAGCTCTTTCACTATTTTCCAGGCAGTTCCTCTCCGTTCCTTGGAGGGGAACCTGTACCCTTTTTTCAAGTGAATCCTCTTTTCTCTGAAACGCCCAAGGTTGTTTTCACCTCATTGAACAGAGGGGGTCCCTGCACCTGTTTCCTGTCAGTTCTCTTTCATCCCTCTGGAAAACAGCCGCACAGTCTGTTGCCCACAGTGAGGGAAGGAATTACCTTTTTCCCAGGAGTTCTATGGCGGACGGTTTTTGAGGTGGATCCCTCTTCTCTCTGAAACATCCAAAGGATGTTTCACCTCAGTGAGAGAAGGGGGGTCCCTGTACCTTCTAGTAAGCTCCTTGGTCCCCTCTGGAAAGCAAGCAAACCACAGACTGTTTCCATCACAGTGAGGAAATGGCTGACTTTTTTCTAGGCGTTCTTTTGGCCGGGTGCGTTTAACGGTGAATCTCTCTTCTCTCGAAACACCCAATGTTTCACCTCAGTGAGAGTATAGGGGACTGTACCTGTTACCGTAAGTTCCTTCATCCCTCTAAATAGTCAACCACAGCCTATTTCATCACATGAAGGATAAAGACTAACTTTTATCCGTTACTTCCTATCACGGACTTGATGTTCTGTCGAGCAGCTCTATTAGACATAAACTGGCTGAAGGCCTGACAAGGGGTGCTCTACTGCCTGATCGCCCTATTCGAAAGAAAATATTGGCAGTCATCAGATGGTCTGCCAGACCATCCCTAACAAAGAATGGTAACTATGCACACCGTAATGCAGCTTCTAAGTCCCCCAGACACCACCCTCCCCTGCGGGCGGTAAAGGTCTGCCCACGTCCGCAACACGCCCAAAGAATGGGGTCTCAGTTCACCAGAAGGTGGCACAGAGTCCATCCTACTGCCGAAAATTCGCATAGGAAAGGAGTAGGCTAGTAGGGCACGATGCTACATGCCAAGCACATAGCATCGTGGCATCAAACATGGGGGGCGCGGCACCGTCCGGTAACGCGGAAGAGCCGAGGCCGAGATTGCATGGGCCGGCGCGGTGCATCTCTTTAATATGCCCATGGGCAAAGCCCACACGATCGAGGGATTCATGGTTAACTCTCTGGCGTTGCTCGGCTCCACCTGCTTCGCCCACCGTCCGCGCACATCCCAATTGCCGGCACCGATCATTCCCTCTCCTCTGAATCGTCCAATTAATGGACCGATTCACCGCAGGGAGAGAGGGGTCTCTTTTTTTTTTTTTTTTGTTTTTTTTTTTTTTTTTTTTTTTTTTTTTTACTGGGCAGTCCTTGTGGTGCTGCTGCTGTTGTCAGGTTTCTGCTGGAGGATCGGGAATGCTGATCTCGTTTTTTCCGGCTCTGCGGCTTAAATACACTAGCGTCTGGTGTAAGCGCGCAGGGAACAAGGGAGCCGCTGCTGTCCCATGGCGCGGACATGGCTGTGGACCTGTGTGACCCAACCTGGGTAACTATGCTTAACTCCAGGTTGCGGGGTCGTGCTGCTACACTTACATCAGTACACACACAAGTATAAAGAAACACACACACAAACACACTTGGAGTGGGTTCAGGAATACCTGTAGGCCTTAGGGTAAGGATAGACCGTACCTTCTCCTTCCGCCAGGAGTTCCAGTACCTGCTTGACCCGACAAAGGCAAGACTGTCGTCATGTAGAGTATGAGTGAAGGACGCATAGGAGGGGCCAGACACAGAGTAACTAAGATCATTCTACGTACATTCTGTCAGGCCATTGTAGACTATGCCTCCCTTGCTCTGATTGGCATCAAGAGAAAATATAAGAGACCGATTGGAGACGTCCAAAAACAAGCCGCCAGGGTCATTCTGGTGCCCCAAAGGTGGCTGCGAGGGGTCCTCAACCTCCTAGTGAGGACAACCTTCTCCCCTTGGCCTCACGAAATTGATCTAAACGGCGCACAATTCTTATCAAGGTCATCCAGGCTCCCAGGCACACAAGCCTAAGACACAAATGTCACGCCTAGAACAAGAATAACAGCTGTTTGCAAACAAATCCTGGCAGTCTCCACAGCCAGGGTGTAAATACCCGTCAGCTCAAGACCACTACTGGCCAAGGGCAATGGACTCCCCCACCCTGACTTTTGGTCAGCTCCGCGTGGGCACACCTCGATAGAGTTCTCGTCATGAGACTGGCAAGCAAAAAGAGTGAATATTGTAGTACTGCTTAGCCTAAGCAGAAACCCAGAGGGTCCCATTGCATCCATCACCCCCTCCGGGAGCCCGACATATACAACGACGGATCGGTCGTCCTTGACCCACACTGTGCAGGCGCCGGCTTTGCAGCAAGGGATGCCACAATATCCATGAGGGTAACAGACAACGCCTCCTCGCTACAGGCAGAGGTAGTTGCTATCATGGTAGCACTGAGACACGCGTCCATGAGGAAAGGACACGTGTACATACACACAGACTCCAAAGGAGCCGTCGACTGTCTTCAGCAGCGCTCACCCACTGACAACATCTACCTCCTGACAACCATCGGCACATAACACAAAGGATGCTTGCTCAGGTAGAAGAATTATCATAAACTGGGTTCCCAGCCATATAGGGATCAGAGGCAATGAGCTTGCTGACAGATTAGCCGAAATCGGCCGGGTATGCCCCCTAATCCCATGATAATACATCAGAGCCGAAAATTACTTAGAGGAGAGTGTACGGTGACGGCCAACTCCTTCCTCCTGCAGCTTCACAGAGAGGAAACGAGACATTCCCCCTCGGCCAGCTGGTACTCAGATGCCACAGGCTATGAACCACTGGCACTCTCTGAAATAAACAACAGAGGTACCGAAGTCATTCTGCACAGAATGCGCCTAGGTTACCACTGTGCATGGCAGATTATACAAACCATAGAACGTGAAGAGAGGTGTTGCATGCATTGCGGCGAGCCGAACGCCACACTGATACACTACTTGGAGAATTGCTAATTCCTAAGACAAACCCCACAGAACACAGCCGTCGTGCTGGTAAAGAGATTATGCGAGATGCTTACACCACGGCTACAGGAGCGCCTGCTGGCAATCCCACCGCCACGATAAGCACCGAGTGTCAGACCAACAAATGAGACAGCCATAAAAAGCTGACACAGGCCGGGCCATAAGTGAAAGGCCCGGGCGAAGCCAGAACTTCGCAAATCTCAAGCAAGCAAGCAAGCAAGG
>NC_051394.1:34314424-34316924 GCF_015228065.2 Penaeus monodon
CAAATGATGAGGAAAAGGATGGGCCCTCAAAGATTGAGGAAATAAGCACTGGGCACGCGAACAAGCATGACAGTGGGCGTAAAGAAGTCACGGCCGAGTCCTCAGGTAATGAAGAAATGGAGGTAATGAAGTTTCATTGTTTCCCTGTGTCTGCGCACAGGGAAACTGTGAAACTAAGGATTCCCGGTCAAGACAGGCCGAGGAGGCTCTGAAAAACTTTGTGGCATGAATAAAGGTATCGATAAACAAAAATGCCAATAAAATCCTCAAGAGTTAGCAAATTAAAACAACTACTGTGGAAAAAATAAGTATACATGATCTAGTTAACTACAGAGTCTAACAGTTTTGCTTGTTACTGCTTATGTCCGAGGTCCTGCCAGGTTGCCAGAATGACTGTTCCCTGGTGACTTCACTGATGGTTGGGTTGACATTATGGAAAGTTGTGCCCTGGCTTGTCATTATGGCTTATGTTCATCCACTGCTGGAAAATCCCTGTTTCTTCGGCTGATGTTCACGGTACCATCAGCGGCACCAGAAGAGCCTGTCATATTAGTTGGGATTCAGGTGAAAGGTGATCTCTACTTGATGACTGACTGGCTGGTACAAGAAGGTGCTCATTGAGTGAGGTCATGTTGGATCGGCATCTTGATGGAAGTTGTGGAGAAGACCTATAGACGAATCCTTCGGTGTCTTGGCCTGATGGATTCCTGTCTTCTGATCCTGGCATCTATAAGGTAGAACCTACTACGCCATGAAGCACATTTATCACTGAGTGCTGCAGTTTTTTCATCTCGGCGGCTCAATGTTCAGTTTTGTGTATACACTGGGTTGTATTCTTTCCCTGTGACTGGGGACTTTTCTCACTTGTCTGCCAGCAATATGGATGAGGATCACATTATAATTGATTGTTGATTCTTGGGAACTCTGTTATTAGGCTTTAGCTGTTGTTACTGATAAGGAACCCGTGGGGAAAAAACGAGAAAATATATGATTCAAGCTGTGCTATGCATTTGAGATGAAAAATTAAGTCTCTGATTAACCCATTTTGGAAGTGAAGTATGTGAGCAAAATAGGTCTATGTCAGAACCTGGATTACACTGCTACATAGTGTCTTGCAGCAGCTTTGTGTTGTTTGTAGCCGCTGGCATCAGCGTCAGCATGACTGGTGGCATCAGCGGCGTGGCATCTCCAAGACGCCCAGATCAACTCAGATTAATGGTTTCCACGTGAACTGCGTTCAGGATAACACCATAGGCATGATCCCTGTGTTGACTGTGTATTGAATAAAGCTTGCTCCTTGTGTTGACGGATGTATAGAGTGGGTGCGCCTCATCGGTAGTGTGAAGGGCAGGGAGAACTAACACTGGTCTGGATCTGGGGACTTGTAATATAGGCCTGGAATGTTCTCACAATGCGTATGTATTAAACACATTCATGTATAAATGTAGATATCATGTGCACATGTATATCATTATAAAATTAAAGTATTATAATACAAAAACGTGCTTAGCAAATAGTGTCAATTATGATTAAGCAGTAATTAAAAAGGAAAGTGAAAGTAAATCGAATTATAACTGTGATTATATTATATTAATTACAGGTTTGACCGCACTCCAATAGGGAAGCGAGTAAGACGCAGTAGTATCAGTTACCTTAAACTGTCACAAATAACCAAAGCGCATGAAAATGGCGCTTACAGAGAGAGAGAGAGAGAGAGAGAGAGAGAGAGAGAGAGAGAGAGAGAGAGAGAGAGAGAGAGAGAGAGAGAGAGAGAGAGAGAGAGAGAGAGAGGAGAGAGAGAGAAGAGAGAGAGAGAGAGAGAGAGAGAGAGAGAGAGAGAGAGAGAGAGAGAGAGAGAGAGAGAGAGAGAGAGAGAGAGAGAGAGTCCAAATTACAAGGAATGCCGAACTACGCTGCGTTATCCCATTATTTGCATAACTATATAAACAAAACTCGCTAAACTTCGCGCTTTTCCCGCTGAAATGGCAACAATGAACGAGAGCCCTACACCCAGTCGAACCTATTTTTCAGGAAGATATACTCCACTCAGCCTAGTTTACTCTGCCGAACAAAGCATTATGCGACGGGGACGGCGAGGTCGGCCATGGTCGTGCGAGGAATGGGTCTTGCCATTTAGGACGGTGGCTAGACGGCCCGAGTAAGTGGGGCTCCCTCTTGGTCGGTTCTTTTGGTGATTTTTATTTTTGTCTGATTCTCCCTCATGCCTCTCTTGATATGGGAAGTCAGTGATGTGTATAACACTTGGATTTCCCGTAAGAAATATTGTGGGAAATACATTTTAACTAAAACAGGCTTTCATCCTATTTTTAAAAAATTTAAGAACCTATATGTCCCCACGCAGTTACACTTCTTTCATCATAAAAATCAGTCAGTATACAATGACAACTTGTAAGGATGGTTAGCTCCCTCTTTTTTCCTTTGATTTCCTATTTTTCCTTTCCCTCCTTCAGCTCCCCACTTTCTACTTTGTGCCCTACCC
>NC_051394.1:34323972-34335084 GCF_015228065.2 Penaeus monodon
GGTTCCCCACCCCGGGTGCACGCCCCCTCTCCGCTCCGCCAACACAGCCCCAGATAAAGGGGTCGGCAGGCTGTGGGACCGCCTATCCACCTGTGGGGTTCCCGGGCTTTCCCCCCAAGCTTCATGGTGGGTTGGCGCCTCCCGGGGCGCAGGCGGGACGGTAACTCTCGCTCCAATCCTGCACCCCGACATTTGCCCTCCCAGCGGGACCCACAGCCCGCCATACTTGCTGGGTGGGAGCGACAACACCCCTCCCCCCAGCTTTCCTTTTTAAAAAGACGTTTGCCAGAGGGTCATTCTGGGGGGGGGAGGACTGGCAAGGCCCCCCCCTCCCCCGAGCCGCCCCATTTCCCCCCGGGTGGCTAGGGGCAGGAGTTGGTAGAAGCCAGAGCGTGTCACCGCCGGTGGCTTGGGGCCGTACTCTGGGCCTCCTGCTGCTCCGAGATCCCCCAAAGATTTAGCCTGGACCGCAAGGTGCCCAGTTACCCATGGGTGGCCACGAGGAGGCCTGCAGAAGTCTTAATGATGGAGAGCTGTGACCTGCAGGGAGATTTATGCAAAGCTGCTCCCTTTTTCGCACTGGGTAGCCAGGGGTGGAAGCTGCAAGCGAGAAGGCATGCAAGCACTTAAACTATCTAGCTACCAAAACCATCGCTTCACATAAACCATGCACGTGAAGCACCCACCCATATATATATATATATATATATATATGTATAATATATATAAAATATATATATATTATAAAATATGTATAAATATATATTATATATACATATATAAATATACACATATACATCTTTGTATGTATATATGTATATATATATGTATGTATGTATTATATATATATATATATATATTATATATTATATATATATAATATTTTGTTACGACGACCGCCTCGTCTCTCTGCTACCCAACACAGGCAGGCTAGGCAGACGGCGTGCTATTCCACAGGGTCGTGAACACTGAACGCTCCAAGAGGCACTGAGCACCACGCGCCCAGAACACCAGAGGGGAAACGCCAAGTGGCGAGGCAGGGCACAAAAATACACAATAATGACAGTCTTTTCCTATATTTACACAAGTTAGTTACCCGTACACTTTTCTATAGGCACAAAACAGGCGGAAACCAGCATGTCACACTGCACGATACAGCTTATAACAGGGCAACAAAAAGTTTATCGGGCCCAAAAGGGCACACACGAGGTCTTCACGGAGCAGCACCCAACTGCGTCCTCCTGGTTTTGTTCCCCCGCTCCCTTGCTCGCAGCCAGTTGCATCACGTTTGCCCAGGCCCCTTCATTTTTAACATATGCCCAGGTCTCCTTTTCATGTAACACATGTTTTCACACAGAGACAAAGACCCACTGGCATAGCATATATATATATATATATATATTATATATTATATATATATTGTATGGTAAACATTCATAAAAAATGCCCTCTTTCCGCTTTACTCTATATTCAATTATTACTGTTTTAAATATTCTGTTCATTTTCTTCTGCATTGGAATTAACTAATCTCTAGCATGTCATTTCGCGTATGACAAGGTCCTTCGTAGACCGTGTCTGTTTCTAGTCGTGTAATAAATTACAAGAGTACTGAAATACACAGTGGTCGGAATATGTAAAAAAAATAAAAAAATAATAAATACATGCACACCACACCACACACACACACACATATATATACTTTATATATATATATATATATATATATATATATATATTATATATATATCATACACACACAAAAATGCATTGAAGCTGTGGTAGGTTCTTTTAATGATTGCCTGCTAAGAAGGGACAAGAAACAGTTCATCAGGGTCGTGCTGAGGGGTTGAAGGCTTTTTTCCTAGTAAATGACCTTCATCCTGCCTACCAAGCCCTGAAAAAAACTGAACTCCAAGCCCTTCTTCCCAAAATGACTGCAGTCTGCTCAGTAGATGGGCTGAGTATTTTGAGTAGCTGTATCAGGTAGGTGATGAAGCAAAAGGATTACATCGAAAATAGTTGTAGGACTGTGTTGCAATTCTTGATTGTGCAGTGATCCAAAAATAGGAACTGTACTGTTGATTGATATCAGATCATGAGCAAACGATTCTAATGTCTAATGGTCTGCCCCAAAATCCTGGATCTTGATCTTGCTTCGAGACCTCTGGGCCCAAGGGCTTTCGCCACATTACTGAATGCATAAAGGAGCCGACACTAGAGATTTCAGAGACTCAGATAGGTATATGGTCAAACCCAGTATTTGGCACTCTGGTTAGCCCTGGACCCAAGTGGTGTCACAATCCCTGTGCCGGACCCATCCATCAGCGAGGAACCTCCTACCCTATCTGAGGTTAGGGAGACAATCTCTAAGCTGAGGTTGGGAAGCTGCAGGCATATGATATCCCTACTAAATTTTAAGGCTGGGGGTGAACCTGTGCATGGGGCTTGTAAACAGTCTTGGCTGCCATCTGACTGGTTCCATTCTCCTGGACTTGCTGGGGGGCATGCTCATCGCTGGGATACCCACATTCTTATGAAACGTATCTGTGACCACCTACTGAGGCACCAGAAATCTAAGCAGTCTGGATTCATTCCTGGCAAGTCCACAAAGACAGTATGCTATTCAAATCATTGTGGAATGCAGTCATGAGTATGATCGTGGGCTGCTTGCAGCTTACATCGACTAAAAGTGTTTGACGGTTGCAGCAGCATGACCCTGCAACCTGAAGTTCAGCATAGTTTCCTAGGTTCCCATGTCCTTGCTCAATGGGCAGCAGGCTCCCCTTGTTCCCTGCACAGTTACACAGCGCATGAGTACTTAATCTGCAGAATCTGGAACCGAGGTCAGCATTCCCTGATCCTCCAGCAGAATATGACAACAACAGCAGCAGCACAAGAACTGCCTATTTTTAACTAAATGGGAGCCCGCTGCTCCCCCCTTTTATCTCCCTTCACCTCAGCGCTCAGCTATACCTTTAGGCACTCATACCCACAACATCCTCCAAAAAAGATATAGACCAGTTCCAAATAGTAGATGCCAAACCACCATCTACTATACTGTGCATTTCAATCACTAAGGGAGATCCTGAAACTTAGAGGAATCCCGATTCAGGTTATTAAGTAAGCCTATATACTGGTACTGAAAATGCTGTAAAGTGTGGTGGGCCAGTTTGACTTTTTTCCCTGTTAACTCGGGGGTGAGGCAAGCTGTGCCTTTTTACTAACCCTTTGCAACACTTGAATGGGCTGATTAATGGGCAGAGTTACTAATCAAAGTCACTGGGGCATATGGGCAATATTAAGGTCCCAGTCCCTGACTTTGCTAAAGATGTTGCTATCCTATCTGTGTTTCTGGAATCTCTGGTGGGGCCTTTAGTGCATTTGGCAATGAGAACAAGCCCCTGGGCCCAGAGGTTACTTTGGACCAAGATCCGGAACTGTTTCGTCGATGCATGCTTATGGTGAGGACATTGAAGTCACAGAGAGCTTTAAACACCTTGGTAGTGCAGTCCATGTTTCTGGGCTGTCAGACCCAAAAAGTCAGTGATGGATTGGTCTGGCAGCAGGAGCATGACTCGATCACAAGAGCATTTTGGGTATGTCGGTACCCATACAGAAGGATCAACTACGTGTCTTCAGGGGCCCTTTATCTGCCATTTAGGTTTATGAAAGCCAAGCCCGGCACAATCTAGGGGCCCTTTGGGAAACTCGCTTGATGCCTTTTGTAATAAGTTCTTATCTGTATCATGGGGTACAATTGGCAGGGCCATGTGTCCAACTGAAGGCTACACTGTGAGACCGTCATGGGACCTGTAACTTGTATAATCTGGGACCGCCAACTCGTTCCCATATGGGTACCTGTCTCGTTTCTCTGTGGATGACGCTGCCCTTCAGGTTCTCTTTCGCGAACAATCCTGGGGGGAGGAGGCCCTTGGGACACCTAGGAAATTGCGATATGGGCAGGCTCACTAAACCTGTCGCAAGAAGCTAGAGGTGAGCCGAGAGCCTGCTGTGAGACTAGCTGAAGGATTCATTCTCTAAATTCAAGATTTATATAGCTTTTACAAAAAAGTGGGACTATCATCACTTTACAAGTAAGAGCGCCGATTTCTCCAGAATTGTATACTTATTTAGTTGTCCTTGTAATATCAGGTGTTGGATTTACTCACACGTGTTTGAATTTAAACACAAGGGCTAGGTCATAGGAACGGCCTAACCTTAACTGAGTTTTCGTTTTGGCTCTGGATCTTTCTTTCAATACGGACGACTCTTTCGGGATCCTATAATCAGAAAAACACAGTCAGAAAAATTTCCGTTGTAATCCTGTGAGCTTATCCCCCCATTTCCTATTAGGGTATTGTTTTTAGGAGGGCTCTTGGTAAAATTTTCTGTTAATCTTTATTTTATATTTTGAAGTGTAGTCCCACTTTATCGGGGCTCTAATATCTTGATTAATTTTTAAATTTGAGCATTATGATGAAACGGAAAAAAACATTAGAAAAACCCCAGAATACAATCACAGAATTTAAAGCTATAAAAATTAACCCAAAAGTTTAATGACACTAATCGGGAGTAAGAATGACCCAAAAATTCGTCTTGACCCCCCCCCTTTGTATACCTCATTACTTGGTCTTTACTCAATTTTAATTAGTTACCTCATTTAATTAGTCTTTAGCGGGTAGAAAATTAGAAACTTAAAATTATTTAGAAAGATATATTTTATTTCTTAGAAGAGATACTTTATTTTACTTTTTTTTGTATCGGGTGCTATATTTTACATTTTTTACATAAAAATAAGAAACTGTAAATTCATCTACCCAAAAAGTTCTTTTCTTTGTTTCCCCCACGGGCATTCTCTTTAATTAGGGGTAGCGTTATTTTCACTGTTGCTTATTATATTAAGGTTATAAATGGATTTTTTAAAGAAAAAACCAATTTATTCATTTTTGTTTCTGGAGAAATTTTTTTAAAGTTCCGGGTATTTGTATTTGATTAAGACAAAAAATAGTTTTAAATTTTGATCTGAGTAATGTTAAAATGTTAAGAATATAAAATTGCTAACCCTGAATTAAGTCTAACCAAAAGAGAGAGAAAAAAACAAGTGCCGGGTAGAGCTCGAAGAGTTATAAAATTCTTTAAACCCAAAGTAAGAAGAACTTCACTGTGCTAATATCAAAAAAAAAATTATAAATACATAGATCTGTTACAACCAAACAAAGTAACATTTGGAACACATTGGAAAATCATGGAAAATAGAATATCTTCTTCCAGCTAGGGGCTGCACGGGGCACTTGGATACCATTCAATTCTCCTGTTATTTTGAGGTTTTAAAAACCCATTAAAGGAGTAAGGTTTTGAATTTAAAATAGAAAAATCTATCTATCTAAAATGAGTGTTTCAAAATTTATAAATTTAAATAAAAAACTACTCAGATCGTATTAATGCATGATCTATGAAATTTGTTGTTTGTCAAATATTTATTTTTCCTAAAAGAAATTAGTTATTTGAACCTTTTATTGTTTTATCATTCCAAAAATAAAACCCATTTTTTTTCTCTTTTTTTTAGGAATGGGTTTTGTGTTTTTGTGTTTTTGTTCTTTTTTGGTGGTTTTCTCCGGGAAAGTCCTTGAAAGATCCACCAATTGTAAACAGGTACCATCCTTAGGAACCCTTTTAACTGATACAGAAAAAATAAAGGAATTGGGGAAAAGTTGTACAGACAAAGGTTCGGGAAGGGAAACATAAAAAAAGGAATACCACATTAGGGAGAAGGGGCCCCTCTGTTAAATTAAGTTTTTTAGTTTAAAGTTAAATTTTTTTAAAATTAAATATATCAAAAAATGTAAGATTATAAATTGTTTGATATTACCCTTCTCTCATTTACCTCAAAGTAAAATTAGTCTCAGAAAACCCCTTTTTATATTATTATTTTTTATATTTGGGTTCATCAAGAGTTGACTCAGGTAATGATACGGGAAGTACCTTGACTTTAAATTAAAATTGTGCCCCTCTAAAAAAGCCCGAGTGGATTTCCCAGTAAAAAGGGGAATAGTGGCTTGACCATAGGAAAAAAGGGGGCCCCAATCAGAGTACACAGAAAATACCGACTTTTAAACCTTTGGGGGTATCTTTCGAAAAAAATGATGGCACTTTATATCCTAAATCATTTTAAAAAAAAAATCCTTAAATTGTACAAACCCTTCCCTTAAAATTATAATTTCTGTTCTTCTAGGGGGTTTCAGCCAGCAAAGCTCTATAAAAGCACGAGCCAAGTAGCTGTAGCAAACGAAAATAAAAAAACCCATAACCTAAAATTTAACTTTTTGAATTGCCAAAGTTAAACTTCTTTAAAAAATTCAAAAAGGGCGACTCCCGCACTGATAAATCTCTAAAAAAATGGGAAAACGAATCAGGCGTTCCAACAAACAGTTTTACTCTCTGCCGTCACAGAGTCATGTGGGAAAAACCGGGCAAACAGATGAAAAACCCAAAGGACCCAAGACCAGGAAAACAACCTACCACAAAATATTAAAGCATCTCCACCAGACTACTTTAAAGATAAGTTAAAAAGGAGCACCTTTTTAAATTGTTAAATCCCAACTTGCATTTAAATATCCATATCAGGGGATCTTTGGGGTTGGGTTCTCACTGTATGTATGCATATAAAAACCCACACATTCTACATCAACGTTTTGTGTATGTTGGTGTGTGATATAAGTAACAACCACACACACACACACCCCACAACCACAAAACACACACAAACACACACACACACAAATTAAAATTATATATATATATAAAATTATATATAGTATGTATGTATGTATGTATGTATGTATGTATGTAGTATGTATTACACTTTAAAATTTTGTGGCGAGTGTAGAAATATCTCTCCCCTCAAATTTTTCCTATCAAAAACCTTTGTTTTTACTATGTATACTTTGTAATTGTATTATTTTTTCAGTTTAAATGACAATGCTTGTTTTTTTTATTTAATCATTTTAAAAAATATTGAAAATGCTACCCCTGTAAAGATATCCTCAAAAATTTAATAAACAAACACGGGAACGGCTTATTACAAAACATGGCTATATATACAGTTTGTCTACGCGGAATCCCTGACCTTAAGGGTTTAAATTTTGGCGGTAGAAATACCTTTTTTGGCCAAGGACATCATCCGGGGGCCGGTTCCTAACCACTTATGGGAAAAGCCCACGGTAAGAAGTTACATCGTAAACAAATATCGGTGGTATTCGCGGGAAATTTACCATCGGATTTACCAGGGTAATTTTCCCATGGTGGGAGCCCCGGGAAAGTTCCCTGGTAATTTCCCGAAAGACGATGTCTCCGTGTTATCTCGTCAAAAATAAACATTTAAACCAAGTTATTGGTTTTTTTTCTAACTGATATATTTGTGTGGCAGCACAGTCTCCGGGGTATGGGGAAGAAAGCAAATTTTACGGGAACTAGCTTGATAAAAGTCACAAAATTCTCGTGAACTTATAGGGAGTATACCTATACTAGACGTTAAATGTATGGATCGATAATTGGTGAAAATCCTTAAAGGCTTTTCTGACATAAACTCACAAAATTCTATAAAAATAAATTTTATATATGTAAAACCTGTCGTGGCAATATTAACGATTAAAACACTTTTGTGTTTCGGCACTTCGAAAAAAAATCTGTACTGCCCCGCCCTTTTGATGTATGGCGAGCCAAAATGTCCTAGCAAATTTCATGACAATTTTCCACTTCAGGTGGTTTGACAAAGTAGCTTCAAATAACTTAACAATAATTTGAATAAAAGCATTCAATGTACTAAAACAGCTTAAATTTAAATTCAAATTTTTTTGCTTTTGAAGTATTAACGTGACGGAGAAAAAAGTGGCAGATTTTGTTACCCCAAAAAAGGATAGTTTTCTTTGCGATTTGTAGCTCGACCCCCCTTTTGGGGGGAAAAGATGGAGGGTTGCCCAAAGTATACATTATAAGAAAGGTATATATACTATTATTATACTTTTTTGCTTATTTTTGCTCTACCTGTCAAACTATTTTAATACGGAAATTTTTTTAAAGATTGAATGACTGGGAAAACCCAAAAATTTTTCCCATTATATTAGTGTGCGAGAGAGTGATAAAAAAATTTTTGACTAAATGTTTATAGTAAAAAGAATGAGCTTCAGTCATCATTTTACCGGCGCCTCAAAAATCAATGGTCGAAGTGAAAATTTACGGAGAATTGTGGAGAATTTTAAAAAAAGATATTTACCTTTTTGTGTTTCCATAGCTGGAGAATCGTGATTTTAAAAAAGAAAGATACGTATTTCCCGAAATAGGTTCAAAGAAAATTTTTGCTCGAAAATTAAAAAACACGGTAGTTCTTTCTAAATGGAAAAAAAACTGTTATTCTTTTCATAAGATGGATGGAAAGCATAAAATTCTAAAAAGGATTATTTTTTAAAATTAACGAAAACACAGCCTCCAAATAGGCGACTGGACGAATATGCCATGGAAGTATTAAATGCTCAAATATCCTTTCTAAGAAAAAGCAAAAATTAAGGTTTTTTATTTTGATTTTTAAACTGGTTAATAGTGTACTGAAAATAACATAGCATCCGGGCCCGTGAAGGTGTTTAAAGGAAAAATTAGATGATTATTTAAAATTTGTCCAGAGTTTTCCCAAACGCTCACCAAAAAAGTGCGGTCCCCAAGGGGCCTTGCAGAACCCCTGGTAATGTCCCTTAGATAAAACCCCCCTCAAGTATACTATTTATAATTTTTTTTTTAATATAGCAATTCGAAAAAACTTTTTGTATCTACATATTAATAATTTTAAAATTTTAATTATATATATAATAATATATATATATTAATAAAGTGCATGCGAATGTGGTGGGCCCCCCGGAACAGCACATCCTATAGCAGGGGAAAAAAAGTTTCTTTAAATCTGATATTAATAGCTTCAATAGAATTTAAAGGTTTATATGAATGAAACCTTTAAAACCACTCATTAATCCTATGACATTTTCGACAAGAATAAATTTTGGGGCCCTTTTCTCCCCAAGAAAACCTACAGCTCCGTGCAAAACCCAAAACTGAGATTTTGAGTCTCCACGAGAGCCTGGTTCAAATGCTAGGGGCAGAAAACCCCCATCATCCGAGCCAAAGGGCCCAACAAATAATATTTTTGAGGTCTGACTCGTTCAGGTTGCTTTATCCGCGGGATGTCCTACAACTTAGCCTGTTCAATTTTCCACAATTCCAACTTGAACTTGGGCAGGATGCAGCTTCTTTGCTGAGCTCCTGAAGTTGAACCCCTCGAACGTCCGATTTGCGAAGGAACCTCAAATTTTTATAGGGGCTCTGCAGCTGCTGGGATAAATTTCCCCCCGGGACATTCTTTTAAAAGCGTTCAAGGGTTAGTGCGTGAATACCGAGAACTAGCATTTTTATAACGATTTTTCATACCACTCAAATCTGTACACGCCCATAAGCCGTTGTTTCAAAATCCTTATTTATTACCTCGAGAATGGATCTACCTCAAAACTCCACCGAGGTCCACAGATCTAGGACTGTCTTCATAAGTGTCCTGTCTTCCTTTGAAGGGAGGTGTGCAGGTATTAGCAGCAACTATGATGAAAAACATCTCACTCACCCAAAACACACTCATGTAATACCATACCAACACACAAAAATATACATTATATATACATTATATTATATATATATATATATATATATTATATTAAAATTAATATAATATATATATTTTAAATATATATACATTATATAAATAAAGTATTAAAACACATTATTATTATATATTTTATAATATATATATATATATTATTTTAATATATATTTAGATATATATATATATTTTCTTTTATCTATATATTCTTATATTTTTATATATTATATATTATATATTGTATATATATATATTAATTATTTCACCCACACCCCCCCAAACCACACCCCCCCAAACACCCCCACACACACACAACACACACACACACACACACACAAATAAGGCTCAGGTTTTTTTTTCTATATCAAAGAGATACCGTGCCCTGTAATGCGAGGGGCATGGGGTTTTTTTTTTTTTTATATCAACAAACGAAAAACAAGAGTCCGCAGCTAAAAGATAAAAGATATCTTGTTTTTTTGTTCCAGTTTTACCTACAGTATATAAAGGGGCCATCACAGGTTGCTCGATCAGTCGATCACGGGAACCAAGGTGATATATTTTTCCATGTGATTTTTATTCGTATTTTCTTGCAGTTTAGCCCAGTACGGTCCAGATGCAGATTCATACTTTAAGTGACCTTAGGGTAATATGTGTGAAATAATACGAGGTTACTAGACTGACGTTTTTCATCGCGTCGCGCATACCTTCAATTGGTAAAAGCAGGACTGTGTTAGTTCTGTGCACATTTTGTTAAGTGGTGGTTTCTATAAAGATAATGATTATTTTTGACTACCATGATAATCTTGATAATACTTTTTTCTTGATAATACTTTTTGATGGTAAATAATATCTTTGACAATGAATATAATTTTGATAATAATGATTTTGATGTGCTTGATAATTTTATCAATAATAGGAACTGTGTCAATAATGATACATTTCGTGATTTAGATAGTGACAGTAACCGCAGGGGGGGGGGGGGGGATCCTGATGGGTTTTTAATAATGATAATTTTGTTTTATTTCTCTCTCTCTCTCTCCCTCTCCTCCTCTTCATATCTCTCTCTCCTCTCTCTCTCCTCTCTCCATCTCTCTCTCTCTCTCTCTCTCTTCTCTCTACTTTGTCTCTCTCCTCTCTCTCTTCCCTCTCTCTCTCTCTCTCTCTCTCGTCTTCTCTCTCTCTATCTCTCTCTCCTTCTCTCTCTCTCTCTCTCTCTCTCCTCCCTCTCCCTCTCTCTCCTTACCCCCCTCTCTCCTTCTCTCCCCCCCCTCTCTCTCTCCTTCCTCCTTCCCTCTCTCTCTCTCTCTCACTTTGTCTCTCTCATTCTTCTCTCTCTCTCTCTCTCTCTCGCTCTCGTCTCTCTCTCTCTCTCTCTTTGTCTCTCCTTTCTCTCCTCTCCTCCCTCTCTCTCCTCCTCT
>NC_051394.1:34335184-34342684 GCF_015228065.2 Penaeus monodon
GAGGTCAGGTCGGGCGAGGGGAGGATCGAGAAAAATGAAATGTATTCGTGATAAGATAAGTCATGAACGCATTAAATTTGTTGCAGTTGAAACAACATAGATCTCTAATAATGAGAAAAATTAATTAACTACTTAACTAACGAACAATACCACGATCACACGGTAATGTGATCTGAGGTCAGGAGAATAGTGTGAGAACGTGCCATTTGCTGTCATTTGGAATTTTTACCCAACAAAACCAATGGCTTGACACATTTATGGGAGAAGGAAGGAAGGGAAAAGAAATAAGAAAAAGGCCCAAACATGTGCTTACGTGTTTTTTTTTTTTTTTTTTTATTACTTCTTGGAACTGTCAAGCGGTTTTTCTACGGAGGTTTTGCGTTCATACTGCGAGCCGAAAGGACGCATCGACCTCCCTGCCACCAATCTGTAAGAGTCAATGAATACTCTGGTACAGTGGCTTTGCAGTAGTTATAGCTGTATGATGGCTTCACTCTTTATTGATAAGAGTACAACACGCACGAGACGATGTCTATGGGTAAAGCGGTGAGCGCGGGGTCACGTATCGGGTCAACCCGCCCGAGGGGGAGGGCTAGGTCGACCTTGCCACGCCGGGCGTTGGACACAAACTGTCGGGTCAGGTGAGGTCAGATAAAATCGTCATCTACGCCCTCGCTGAGTTGATGGTTCTAAATTGGACTTGCCAACGTGGTCTATTGGTAACAGAAATAGACTTATGTATATACCATAGAGAGAGAGAGAGAGAGAGAGAGAGAGAGAGAGAGAGAGAGAGAGAGAGAGAGAGAGAGAGAGGAGAGAGAGAGAGAGAGAGAGAGAGAGAGGGAGAGAGAGAGAGAGAGAGAGGGAGAGAGAGAGAGAGAGAGAGAGAGAGAGAGTGAGAGAGAGAGAAAGAGAACGAGAGAGAGAGAGAGAACGGGAGAGAGAGAGAGAGAGAGAGAGAGAGAGAGAGAGAGAGAGAGAGAGAGAGAGAGAGAGAGAGAGAGAGAGAGAGAGAGAGAGAGAGAGAGAGAGAGAGAGAGAGAGAGAGAGAGAGAGAGAGAGAGAGAGAGAGAGAGAGAGCGTAAGAGTCTATGAGAACTCTCTGGTACAGTGGCATGTAGGGGTTGTGATACTGGTATAATGGCGTGACTCTTTATTACTTCGAGTTCAACCCAGTAAAGGAACACACAAGACGATACCTATGGGTAAAGTGGGTTCACGTGTCGGGTCAACCCGCCCAGAGGAGGAGGGCTAGGCCGACTTTGCCATGCTGGGCATTGGACATGAACTGTCAAGTCAGGTGAGGTCAAATAAAATCGTCATTTACGCCCTTGCTGGGTTGATCGTTCTAAATTGGACTTGGAGCCATGTGGTAAACGGCCACGTGGTCTATTGGTAACAGAAATAGACTTATGTATATGACAAATTGCTATTGATAAAAGTACAACACACACAAGACGATGTCTATGGGTAAAGCGGTTAGTGCGGGGTCGCATGTCAGGTCAACCCACCTGGAGGGGGAGGGCTAGGTCGACCTTTCCATGTCGGGCGTTGGACACAAACTGTCTGGACAGGCGAGGTCAGATATAATTGTCATCTACAGCCATGTGATCTATTGGTAACAGAAATAGACTTATGTATATACCATATTGCTTGGCCACCTACTTGCCCTCGAGGTGCCTTAGATTTGCCTCAAGGATGACCTAACTTGGCTGGTCATCTCGTTCTCGCGAGCATTGTCCTGGTGCATCTTCGTGGCTGCTCGTCCCTGTCGTTCTCTTCTTCCTGGTCCTCGGTGTAATCCGTCCTCCCTGACGTCTAATCCTTGAAAGCCTCCTCTTGACTTGAATTCGTCTAGACTTCCTCGTAGTCCTCGTCGAGGCCTAACTCGGCGGCGTCCTCGTCCACACATCCTCGTAGATGTTGGCCAGGTCCTTCTCGGCGGCATGCTCGTCTTTACGTCTTCGTAATCTTCATCTGGATCTCTACAGGCGTCCGGCAGGGGGCAGAATCTCAGGGTGGCTGATATCTGTGCTGACGAGCTCCTGGAGTTGACTGGATCTGTGGTCATCCAGGCAAGCGTCGCCCATTCACAGCATCCTGGGGCGATTGGTACCTGCGCTGGTGAGTTCCTGGTCCTTTGCTGAATCTACGGGCGTCTTGGCAGGCAGCACCCGTCCACTACATCATGGAACGGCTTAACACCTGCTCTGACAAACATCCTGGTCCGCAGGCCTATGGTGATTTTCCGATGACGTCCTTCCCACAGCATCCTAAGGTGACCATTTCTGCAGCAGGATCCTCCTTCGGTGCCGTGTCGGTTATCGTCGGTCCGACTGCTATATATAGTCGGGGAACCAGATCATACACGTAAGGGCCAGATAGTAAGAGAAAAAGAAAGGCAACAGAGAAGAGGGGGTGTTAAGTTCCACTAGCTAGTTATTTTTTTAAGTTTACAGTTTTTAATGTTGGTTTTTAATTTATTTTTGGATATTTTTTTGTTTTGTGTTTTATTTTCGCAAAAATAAAGAAAAAGATAGATGACGGAGACGTCAGTAGCGATCCGCATGGACCTGGCTTGAACTACCAACCTTCTCTGATAGATATGAGAGTAGATAAGGGAAACGACAACAGCAAACTGCAAGGATTTACTTGAACCAATTGTCGTCACACAGAGAAGAAATAAATGTAATAAATGTACGAGTCACTCGTCACGACTGACAAAATTGCGGGCAAAAGAGATGCGTCATATATCTTTACGCCGGCACTATGACAACAACAATCCCTATAAATGAAAAGGTTTCAGTGTCTTTTGTTCTGGATGAGTGAGTGAGTGAGTAAGTGTCCGTGTGCATGTGTGTGAGCGACATTGAGCGTGAATGAGAGTGAAAGTGAGAGTGACCTCACACAGAGAATGAATCACAAACATGAATATTTATGTTCAATATTATAAACTGAGATAAATTAACAATTAAAATTATTTCAACTACCACACTGAATTCAACATTTAATGATATGCGGCAGAATGTACGCATTAGTGAACTGTGACGTGTTTTTTAGACTTCATCGACAGGAGATCTTATATACTCAAAATGCTGTCCATTGAAGTGAACTGAGCCAGGAAAATCTATAAATAACTTGCTCTTTCCTGCGTATCTGTGATGGGCACTCGTGACTTTCCCTACAGATATCTAAATTATCACGAATCACACGATCGCTTGGGAATTACCCAAAACATGCAAGCGACTTCAAGAGAATGAGAAGGGTGTAATTAATAAGCGAATAATTATTGTAGCTTAAACCATAGTCCTACATTATTTAACGGAGGTAACTGTGGGTCACACCGACTCGAAAGTTGCTGATCGAACGAATCACTTCGGTTTTACCTGTACCTACTTTCAAACGTTAGGAGCGGAGATCTATTAGGCATTTACGCAACTCCGGGATATAATGGGCACACCTGTGCGCTATGATATGGGGGAAGATCCTACGCTATACTCAAAAAAAATAAATTTTAATAAAATCATGTTACAAGCTCCGCTCTAGCGCCGATAGAACGTGTCACCAACGTGTCAAAAAACGAGTGGTCCTTCCTTGACCCTTTCCACGTCCCAACTGACCGGGAGGGAGAAAGTGAGGTCAGGTCAGGGCGAGGGGAGGATCGAGATAAAATGAAATGATATTCGTGATAAGATAAGTCATGAACGCATTAAATTTGTTGCAGTTGAAACAACATAGATCTCTAATAATGAGAAAAATTAATTAACTACTTAACTAACGAACAATACCACGATCACACGGTAATGTGATCTGAGGTCAGGAGAATAGTGTGAGAACGTGCCATTTGCTGTCATTTGGAATTTTTACCCAACAAAACCAATGGCTTGACACATTTATGGGAGAAGGAAGGAAGGGAAAAGAAATAAGAAAAAGGCCCAAACATGTGCTTACGTGTTTTTTTTTTTTTTTTTATTACTTCTTGGAACTGTCAAGCGGTTTTTCTACGGAGGTTTTGCGTTCATACTGCGAGCCGAAAGGACGCATCGACCTCCCTGCCACCAATCTGTAAGAGTCAATGAATACTCTGGTACAGTGGCTTTGCAGTAGTTATAGCTGTATGATGGCTTCACTCTTTATTGATAAGAGTACAACACGCACGAGACGATGTCTATGGGTAAAGCGGTGAGCGCGGGGTCACGTATCGGGTCAACCCGCCCGAGGGGGAGGGCTAGGTCGACCTTGCCACGCCGGGCGTTGGACACAAACTGTCGGGTCAGGTGAGGTCAGATAAAATCGTCATCTACGCCCTCGCTGAGTTGATGGTTCTAAATTGGACTTGCCAACGTGGTCTATTGGTAACAGAAATAGACTTATGTATATACCATAGAGAGAGAGAGAGAGAGAGAGAGAGAGAGGGAGAGAGAGAACGAGAGAGAGAGAGAGAACGAGAGAGAACGAGAGAGAGAGAGAGAACGAGAGAGAGAGAGAGAGAACAAGAGAGAGAGAGAACGAGAGAGAGAGAGAGTGACAGAGAGAGAGAGAACGAGAGAGAGAGAGAGTGGAGAGAGAGAGAGAGAACAAGAGAGAGAACGAGTGAGAGAGAGAGAGAGAGAGAGAGAGAGAGAGAGAGAGAGAGAGAGAGAGAGAGAGAGAGAGAGAGAGAGAGAGAGAGAGAGAGAGAGAGAGAGAACGTGTGTGTGTGTGTGTGTGTGTGTGTGTGTGTGTGTTGTGTGTGTGTGTGTGTGTGTGTGTGTGTGTGTGTGTGTGTGTGTGTGTGTGTGTGTGTGTTGTGTGTGTGTGTGTGTGTGTGTGTGTGTGTGTGTGTGTTTGTGTGTGTGTGTGTGTGTGTGTGTGTGTGTGTTGTGTGTGTGTGTGTGTGTGTGTGTGTGTGTGCCTGTGTATGTTTAACAGAGAGAGAGAGAGAGAGAGAGAGAGGAGAGAGAGAGGAGAGAGAGAGAGAGAGAGAGAGAGAGAGAAGAGAGAGAGAGAGAGAGAGAGAGAGAGATCGCTTCGGGTGCCTTGTTCAGGCGAAACCTCTCCGAGAATTGACGATCGTCGCCTCGATTCCTTTCCGCTTCGACCGTCGCCGGAGCATCAGGTTGCGCCGCGAGGGCAGATAATTCCGCTCGCGATCAATTGCGCCTCAGCGGTGTTCGGGGCCGCCCGCGATAAGCGTCGAGGCTTTTCCAGTCCCGGGGACCTCTTTCTTCTTTCTTACACACACACGCACACACACAATAATCATCATCATCATCATCATTATTATCATTAATAATAATAATAATAATAATAATAATAATAATAATAATAATAATAATAATAATAATAATAATAAAAATAGTAATGATGATAATAGTAATAAGGATGGTGATAATAATAGTAGTGGTAGTAGTAGGAGTAATAATAATAATTTAATGATGATTACGATTATGATGATGAAAATGATGATGATGATGATGATGATGATGATGATGATGATGATGATGATGATGATGATGATGATGATGATGATGATGATGATGATGATGATGATGACGATATTATCATTATCATTTTCATCATCATTAATATAATTATTATTATTATCATTATCATTATTGTTATTATTATTTCCATCTTTATTATGATTCATATATTTAAAATCATTATCATCATGGTAATATATTAATTTAAAGATCATATGAAAGTGAGTGACTCACACTGTATTTCTGTATTTTGCCAGACCTCGTTCTTTTATCATTCTCCTTTAAAAGTCCTAATTAACAGCGCAGTGTTACCGCTTTTTAGGTGTTTCTACTAGAAGTCTTGGAGTTTCTAAGTACAGCAATTACATTATAATTTGATCTATACATCTCGATAAAAACAACAATATGGTGCTCATTCTCACATGGAGTCCTAGACAAGAATAGGAATGATGAAAGGGACTTGTCCTGAATCAGCCAACACCAAAAAAGGAATTGGAAAGAAAAAATTCACTTCACGTTAGCTGGCTGGTTTCTGCTGCTCATGGCTAATGGACACTTTAATACAGAAGTTGCCTGTGCCTCTACAGACAACACCTTGCTAGTCCTACAACAAAGTAAATCGTACCAGAAGCGAGACATGTCGATGACTCCTCTCATATTTTTTGATCAGTAGATATTGGTCTGTGACTCGACTAAAACATCCAGTTCATTATAGATACACCTTGCTTTCTGGAGGTGATTTTTATTTTTTATTTTTTAGTATGGTTACATATGTATATATATTTGTCTGTGTATATTTACACACACACACACACACACACACACACACACACACACACACACACACACACACACACACACACACACACACACACACACACACACACACACACACACACACACGCGCACACATATATAAATATATATATATATATATATATATATATATATATATATATATATATATATATATATATATGTATATATATATATATATGTATGTATATATATATATTTGTCTTTTTTTATGAGATACACTGTAAAAACGTGTTCTGACTTCAAATTGCTATGCATGTTTTCATGTCTCACATTTTTAACTAAATGAATTTATTTTAGCCCATTCTACAGATGGCTCATTTACACCAAACTAAGGTGCAACTTTTTGTAGATATTTGTATGTATCTTTCTGTCTATATCTGTATCTATCTTTCTGTCTATATCTGTATCTGTATATATCTGTTTATTTATTTATCTATCTATCTCTGTCTATCTATTTATCTCTATTCTATGCACACGATAATTATATACCAAAAACAGATGTTAAATGCTAAATATATTGACAAGATTAATATACCCGTGTCCAGTTTTGAGACCTTGATGTACTGGTTGTTTTAGTTGAGGATAAATAACTTGCCAGCACTGCCTTCACCGCAACATGCTTGATGCCTGGTGAGTATAATTTGAATTCACAAGAAAACCACTGTATTATCTGGCAGGTCCAGAGGAAAACTCACGTAGAGACACGTAGTTATGAAGACAACTTGTTTTTTGTGGTTGACGTGGCGGAGGCGGCGGAGGCTCCTATGGGCGAAAGGGGGAAGATGTTCGCGGTACAAGGAACGGACTCGGAAAGACTCCTTCGGGTCTTGCTAGGTCGCACCTACCCTAGGGCGTGGAGACCCAGTTGTTTACCATCGGTTACCCCCTTCAGAGCGTTCCCTGTTGTCGCCGAAGGTGAGGTCATGTCCCAGGCGGTTTCCAATGATTAATGGATGTCACACAGCTACCCAGGCGGATCCCCTGATTAATGGATGTCACACCGCTCTGCCACCTACCCTCGCCTCGCCGTCGAGGCGCTGATAAGCGCGCCCAGGGAAATACTTGACGTTACACGGTGTGGTAGACGTCCTTTTCCACGGCGCGCGTCCTCATCTTCCACCCGTCTAGTGCGGCGTCCTACTTCCTGTCCCTCGGCGTCCACACGTCCTCGAAGGTCTCGCACAGGTCCTCCTAGACTTCGGATTCATCTAGACTT
>NC_051394.1:34350184-34380184 GCF_015228065.2 Penaeus monodon
TGTGAGTGCCCACAGGTATGGTCAGGTGCTGAAAGGGATGTCGGATATCAATGGGGGAGCCACCAGGCTCCACAGTCGGCTATGAACTGGACAGTCTTTATGTTGCTGCTGCTGTTGTCTTGTTCTGCTGGAGGACTGGGGAATGCTGATCTCGGTTCGGTTTCTGCAGCTTAAGTACACGGGCGTTGTGTAAGCATGTAGGGAACGAGGGGAGCCCGATGTCCAATGAGCATGAACATGGTTGTGGACGTAAAGTGACCCAGTCTGGGAAACTATGCCAAACTTCAGGTTGCGGGTCGTGCTGCTACAGGTACTCCCCCTCCAGAGAGTGAGCAAAGCGAGCACGCGAAATACCATGACGTGTCACTCCGTGGGTCACCAGTATAATAGATGATTGGTTGGTCATCTAGAATTTTGGACTGGTGTCTTATCTCTCTGGGGAGTGTTTGTTGTGGGTGTGAGTGCCACAGGTATGGCTGGGTGCTGGAGGTGAAGTCGGAGATCAACAGGGAGTCGACAGGCTGCTCATTCGGCTAAGGACTGGACAGTCCTTGTGTTGCTGCTGCTGTTGTTGTGTTCTGCTGAAGGATCAGGGAATGCTGATCTCGGTTTGGATTCTACGGGTTATGTACATGAGCGCTGTGTACGCACCCAGAAAACGAGGGGAGCCCGATGTCCAATGAGCGTGGACATGGCTGTGGACCTGATGTGTCCCAACCTGGGAAACTATGCTGAACTTCAGGTTACGGGGTTGTGCTGCTACACCTGCTTCTGTCGGTGGTGCATCTGGCGCCAATGGAGACACATTTTCCTTCTGGAGTTGTGGAAATTCTGCCTCATGGTTAAGGCGAAGGAGGATTTTCACAGGGAAGGGCTGCCCGTTGTGTTCTTTCTGTGTTCTGCCTTTGGGAGGTACAGCAGATGCACAATGCAGATTAATCATTATTTATCCTCGACACATTTCCCTATGTTTGACATCAATGTTACCTTTTTTTAACTTCTTCAGTTTCCCACAAGATCTCATTCTATTCCAAGAGCTGTTATGTGTGCAATAATCTCTTCATCCTCACAATACACAAGCCTGATTTTCAGTTTAGTTCCATTTCGAGTGAATTTGGTTTTATTGAAAGGGGTATACTTTCAGGGATTGGGCTACCTCACTGTTTTTGTCTTTAAGGGTCTATCGATTTGGCCAGTCACCAGATTTCCTTTTGCTCGATATGGTTTTTGTCACCAATAACGCTGAATCCACATCTCAATAGCTCTCATACACCGCTTTCACCAAGTATCACTCTCCGCCCCCATAATTGTTGTATGACAACATTCATACACCAGTTGACTACATATATGTAAGGTTTGTGAAACCTGGCTGTCTTAGTAATAAATTCATTCAAGGAGAGGGTACGAAGTCACTGCCAAAAAGATGTCCAATTGCTGTGACTTTTGACCCAAGAGTGTCAAAAGGAACTGCGAGATCGAGGGAGGACGGAGAATGGTCGCAGGTTGGGCAATATAGACAGGGGACTTCTTACATTGATAACATATGTTCCTCTCATTAATTATAGATTTTGATTCAGAAATAGACGTCTATAAAAGAAAGAAATACAGTCCAATTGCCATATCATTTTGTATTTTGGTTATAAATAAATATAGATATCAAATACTTTTCAGCCTGACTTTTGTATTGTTCTTTCGTCTTCATTTCCTTTACTCTCTTTTTGGCTCTAGTTTTCCTTACTGGCATCATTACCCTCCCCTTTCACATGCCCTGAACGCTTTCATTCCCTCTCCTTCCCTGCTCTTATCGCCCAGTCACCTTCACCTCCCTTGCCTTTACTCTCTCCTCAGTTCGGGCTGGTGTGCCTCGCAACCAGCGGACACTTCGCCTTGGGTGCCACGCTGCCCTGGCCCTCGCCGGCACTCTCCAGCATGGCGGAGGACAACTCCACGCTGATGGGCACTGAGATCGCCCTCACCCCGGCGCAGATGGACATGACAGGTGAGAGGGAAACAGGGAAAAGATTAACAATAAAAAAAAAGGAAACGAGTTTAAAAAGAAAGTGTTGGATGTGACACAGAGAACCTTAACGCTTGCAGGCAGCCTTGTGTCGCTCGGGTCCCTGGCAGGGGCGTGGGCGGCTGGATGGATGGTGAGCGTGCTAGGAAGAAGGCGGTCGCTGCAGGTGATCTCGGCGCCCTACCTTGTGGGCTGGCTGTGCAACGCCCTGTCGCCCAACGCGCCCGTCCTGCTCACCGCCAGGTGGGTGCGCCTCCCACGCGGACTCTCTCTTTCTCTCTGTCTGTTTGTCTGTGTGTGTGTGAGTCGCTCTTTCTATCCGCATTTTTCCTTATTTCTCCATTACTATGTGTTTCTTTCTCCTATTTCATATTTTTTCTTCTTTCATCTCTCGTTCACTTTCCTGTTTCATCCACCTCCCTTCCTCCAGCGCCGCTCCCCCGTCACCCCCCTCCTTTTCTCCCCGTCAGGTTCGTGTTGGGTCTTGCCTGCGGCGCCACCACGGTCGCAGCCTCTTCGTACATCATGGAGCTCGCGGACGTGAGTGTACGGGGCATGATGTCCACGATGCCAACGCTGGGCATCGTGCTGGGAAGCCTATACACTGTATGGATGGGCTACGTGTTCCCGTGGCACTACTTAGCCCTGGTGTGTGCGGTGCCTCCCGCCTTGCTCCTGGTGGTCACGTTCGTCCTTCCCGACTCCCCGTCCTTCCTGGTGGTGCGAGGCCGCCGTCAGACCGCAATGGTCATCCTGAAGGGGTTGAGGGGCGAATACGCTGACGTGGAGGCCGAAGTCCTTGAGCTAGAGCGACGCAACGCCTCCTCGTCCTCTTCGAAGGGCTCCGCAGGCTGGAAGGACATCCTCAAGGCCGACGTCCTGAAGAGGATCGGCGTCATGGTGATGCTATTCTTGTTCCAGCAGATGTGCGGTAACTACGTGTTCATGATCCAGACGGCCAGGGTCCTGGCAGCGGCCGGAGCGCCGTGGGACCCCGACGCGGCAACTGTGGTGGTGGCTGGTGTGCGGGTAGCCGGGACGGTGGTCGCCTTCTTCCTGCTGGACCGCGTGGGCCGGCGCCATTGCCTAGGGGCCTCGCACGCCATCAACGCCTCCGCGCTCGTTGTGCTCGGGGTCTACGTGCACCTCCGCGAAAATGCGGCGCCGGACGATGACACTTACGTCAGGTGGGTCACAGAGAGGGAGAGATGGAGAGAGAGAGAGGGAGAGAGAGAGGGAGAGAGAGAGGGAGAGAGAGGAGAGGGAGAGGAGGAGGAGGAGAGAGAGGGAGTGGGAGAGAGAGGAGAGAGGGAGAGGAGAGAGAGGGAGAGGAGAGAGAGAGAGAGAGGAGAGAGAGAGAGAGAGGAGAGAGAGAGAGGGAGAGAGAGAGAGAGAGAGAAGGAGAGAGAGAGAGAGAGGAGAGAGAAAGAAGAGGGAGAGGAGAAGAGAAGAGAGAGAGAGAGAGAGAGGGAGAGGAGGAGGAGAGAGGAGGGGGGGGGAGTGAGGAGGAGGGAGAGAGAGAGGAGAGGGAGAGAGAGAGAGAGAGAGAGAGAGAGAGAGAGAGAGAGAGAGAGAGGAGAGAGAGAGAGAGAGATGGGGGTGGGGGATGGCCAGTGTCTAGAACCTTGAGCTTGGTTTTAAAGATCCGAAACACTGCTGTCAGGAGTTATGGTGGATTTTAAAGCCAAAGAAATATTTAGAATTTACATATGGCACATTTAAATGAAACGCACCGGCAAGAAGATTTTTCCGATTTTGTCTAGTAGGTGTCCTGTCATTACCATAATTACTCCTTTGAAATTCCAGGGTAGATTTGCTTCAATTCCTATGAAAACTGGCCCGAAAACCAAGGTATTCAAAAGACATCTATAACAAACTAAGATTCTTTCTCTAACTGGTTGGTGTCACATCAGGTGGCGGCGCGAAGGCGGTTCCTTCCTGGCAGCGTGGCAGTTAGATTCTTATACTTGTATTTTTGTATTGCACAGCACATCAATGCTACCATTCCTATATCTTTTATCTGCTCCTTATGCCAGTAATGGCCTGAGGTCGGGGGCTAAAAAAGAGAATTTCAGTTGTGGAGGTGTATTTGCAAGAAATATCAACAATTACATGAATACAATATGAATCTGCTGGGGGATGATTATAGCACGGGCATGTACTCTAACCTGTTTAAATTACTTTTGTTTTTACTGTCTTTTTATATACTTAGTCATGTCGCTGTCCACCAATAGCCAATTTTGCCATCGTTATATCAAAGTAATTTCCTCACTTTATTTCCATTTGCAGGCTGAACTGGGTGCCTCTTCTGTGCGTGGTGGTGATCATGTTCATCCTGAATGTGGGCGCTCATCCTGTGCCTTTCATCCTTGCTACTGAGTACTTTCCCACCAACATCAGAGCTCAGGTATGTTGCTACTGTGCTTATCATTACCATTGCTCTTAGAGAGAACGTTAGTAAGAGAGCGAGGACGAGAGATTTAGATTTAGATTTTAGAGTTAGAAAAGAGAGAGGGAGAGAGGGAGATAGGTAGACAGAGAGAAGGAGAAAGGAAGGTAGAGAGGGAGTGGAGAGAGAGATAGAAAGGGAGAGGGAGATAGAAATAAAAGAGAGAGATAGAGAGAGAGAGAGAGAGGAAGGAGAGAAAGAAGTGAGGACGAGGAAAAGTGAGTCAGAAATAGATTTTCTTACCTCTGCTTCACCGCCCTCTCCTCCTCCACCTGTTTCAGGCGTCGTCCATCTGCTTCTCGTCGGGAACCGCCTTCGCCTTCCTCGCCCTGCAGCTGTACACGCCGATGCAGACGACGCTAACGCAGGCAGGCCTCTACTGGTTCTACGCCTCCGTCAGCGCCCTCAGTGTCGCCTTTACGTTCGCCTTTGTCCACGAGACGAAGGGTCGGGCCGTCGGCTGAGGCGCCGCCGGAGAAAACGCATTTGTTGTTTGTTTGCTTGAGAGGAAGTGCCTGGTGCAGAGCGCAACGTTGGGCGTCTGAGAGACAATGTGGAGTCAGAGGACCGAGAGTCGCGTTTCCTCGTCTGCGGGGCAGTCTCCTGCGGCTGCCACGGCGTGCCTCGGCTCTCACATTGTCCTTCACTGCCCGCCAATAGTGTAAAAATAAAGACATTGTATACACACAGTTAGAAACGCTCCCACCCATTCACACATAACATACATGACACACACACATATTTATATGTAGGTGTACACACACGCACGCACGCACACACACACGCACACACACACACACACACACACACACACACACACACACACACACACACACACACACACACACACACACACACACACACACACACACACAATATATATATATATATGTGTGTGTGTGTGTGTGTGTGTGTGTGTGTGTGTGTGTGTGTGTGTGTGTGTGTGTGTGTGTGTGTGTGTGCGTGTGTGAGTGAGTGAGTCTGTGTTTGTGTGTGTGTGTGTTTGTATGCATATGTGCATATATATACATATATGTGTATATATACATATATAGACATCATATATATATATATATATATATATATATATATATATATATATATATATATATATATATATAAATTATATATATATATATATATATATAAAATATATATATATATATATATATATATATAGATAGATAGATAGATAGATAGATAGATAGACAGATACATACATACATACATATATACAGGCATATATATATATGTATATATATATATATATATATATATATATATATATTATATATATATAAAAACACACACACACACACACACACACACACACACACACACACACACACACATATATATTATATATATATATATATAATATATATATATATATATATAATATATATATATATATATATATAGTTATGTGTACATTTGCACAATGATTGTGGTATGCGTTTTTTTATTGTAGAATTTATATGTGTACAAATTCATGTACTTTAAAATAAAGATAATAAATAAGACTTATATAATCTGACAATAATTTTTTGACGTTATAGATAAAATTGATTATATATCAACTGAAAGAATCTCAATGTATCTGAACTAAAAATGATTTTCGACCATAACAGATATCGAATGGGAATTAGGTACCCCTCTGTTTTTTGGTATTAAGGCGCTCAGTGAAAATATGTTAACAAATATATTATTTTTGTAGAATGTTTCAACAAAATATAAGAAAAAGATGTCACTATCTTTATTTCAACTAGTCATTCAACTAAGAAATGACCAGTCTTCAAACTTAAGTAGATCTTTGGTTGTTGACCGCTACTTCAGCTCTATCGGAGTGTTACGCCCTTTCCTCACCCTCTGTGGCCTTCTTCACAGTCCTTTCTGTGGACATTTCACTTCACCTGTCAGTCCTTTATCGTACAGTTCGAACACTATAGTAATAATGATAATAATAATGGTGATGATGATGATGATGATGATGATGATGATGATGATGATGATGATGATGATGATGATGATGATGATGATGATAATGATAATGATGATGATGATGATGATAATGATAATGAATGATGATGATGATGATAATGATGAATGATGATGATGATGATAATGATAATGATGATGATAATGATGATGATGATGATGATAATAATGATGATGATGATGATGATGATGATGATGATGATGATATGATAATGATAATGATGATGATGATGATGATGATGATGATGATGATGATGATGATGATAATGATGGTAGCAACAGTAATAATGACAACGTGAAGTGACAACTGATGACTAGCTGAAGAGCAGATAGAAAAAATGAGGCAATTATTAGGTAAATTTAACATCGTCCGCAAGAGAGCCATGGTTTGCTTCATTCCATGTCTAGAAGTAATATACAAGCTTCTATGGCAAGTGAAAAAAATCTGGACATTCTGGTTTCCCGGCGCCACCGATTAACTGATATTTGCTGTGACGAAAGAAATACAAACCATCCTTTCCCCATGTTTGTTTATTAAGTTGAATATGAATATACTGATGAAACTCAATATCTGTTTCACATATTCATAAGGAAATTTGAATATTTACATATTCATTATGTTAGTATTTGGTAGATCGCCGTTTTCAATTTTCACATCTTCGTTCAACGTTCATAATTCATTTTAGACATACATACCGACGAAAAGAACGGCCGTGACTGCAATCAGCTTCTTTCTTTCTCATTTCATTTCGAAGACGCGCTTGTCTTGGAGATTATGTATGGTGTTCACAAAGTGTACGGTGTACCTCTCGTATCTATCATTTCACCCATCGGCACCTTCGCCTATAACTGGGCTTTCTTTCGTTCAAGCCTCAACAATGAACAAGCACACGATTTCCAACACAGAGAATTTCGTGAATGAGATCAAATATCTGGGAGTTGAGGACAACACAATGTTTATTTACTTATTTATTTATTGAAAAGAAAAGAAAAAAAAAAATCTGCCACGTCAACATCTAAGGTCATTAGCGGCGTATTGAAAATATAGCGAAGCCGCCAGGATTTTTTCTTCTTTTTTTAGAAGGCGATGTTTGTGGCGAAAATGAGTTAACGATTAGGACAAGTAGATAGGCAGGATTGTTCCCCTACATCAGTCCTCAGTCTCCGCCTCCTAAACACCCCAACGAGCGAGAAGTTGGGCGCAGAGTTCTAGAAAGGATAATTTTGAACAGGCTCAGGTACAGGTTACAAGGTAAATTATCTCACAGACTGTACGACTTTCTATCGGGACGTAGTACACAACATTGCTTTGCAGAGTACTTTTCACACTCTGATCCAGGGAAGCACACTTTTTTTTTTTTTTCTTTTAACCTTAAGTCAGCTTTTGACATTGTAAACAGAGAAGTTATCCTAGAACAATTAGTAAGCTTTGGCATCCGGGGTAAGATATTGAGTTGGATTAGAATGTATCGTGTTCAGGGGAGTGAGCAGTTCCACTTCACAATCTTTTGAACTTGGGATGCCACAGGGAGGAATTCTCAGCCCTATGCTGTTCAGTGTCCTCATGCACAAGCTGGTGGCAGATATCCCACTTGGGGATGGTGAATCCATTATATGCCATGCTAATGACATGTGTGTCAGAGTATCATCACAAGAGATGATGCAAATAATTTTCGACAAACAACAAAGGCAAATGAGTGTGGATTAGTCATCTCTGCTGAGAAAACAATAGCTCTGAACCCATGTATCATACCCCCACCCACTTTTGGCATAGGTGACCAGGAGCTTGACATATGTCATAAGTATAATTATCTGATCCTTTCTCTAAAGAAGAGATTATGGGAGACATTGAAACCGTTGAAAGTTCTTGTCGGAAGCTCGCTAGATTGTTTTACTTGGCTTTTATAAGGTCAGTTGTAGACTACCATGCAGTGTAAGGAACAAGATATAAATAGCTTGGAGGTAGTGCAAAATGAAGCTATGGGGATTATCCTCGGGCCCCGAGAACAGCAAGGATAGTGAACGTGAGATCAGAACTAAGCTTACCATCCATTTCTCATAGAATTATAATATTTATTCCACCATATTTGGGGTCAAAGCTCTAAGGGAACCCTCGTATCTCTCAGATTTCCAAAAACGACTGCAACATAAAATCACGCAAGTAGACGTGACAAATCACACACGCGCGCGCCCTCTGATACACAAAATCTCCATGAACATTACAAAACTCAATGTTTCAATTAGTAAAATACCAAAAGGTCGATCCATTCCACCATGGAAAAATTCAGCATTGATCGTGCACCTTACTTGTTTACAAAAAAAAAAAAAAAAAAAAAAAAAAAAAAAAAAAAATCTATGGGCGATGATGTATATGAGCGTTATGCTGAGTGATCCGTATAGTCTGGATACAAAGCTGCTTGTGCTTGCACAGTACAAAAATGGCTTACTACAACATCAAGTTGATATGAAAGTACACAACTGGGTCAGCACTACATGTGTAGGTATACTCTTAATGTCCTGGGGCTCCGGAGTAGTTTTCTATAACTCTCAATGTGCTCTTCGGACATTATTTTTTTTTCAAAGCAGGTGGCGATGAGGAAATTGTGAGTTGCATTAAGTGTAACGTAACTTGTGCAATAGAGCGCAATGTCAACATTCAGTTGGTATCTCATGTTGGCATACACAAGCACGACCACGTAGACAAATTGGCGAAGCCTGCAGTAAAGATACTGTGAACATAGATCTTGCTAGGATTGCATTTATATTGAAAAGTTCTCATAAGGAAGAACTAGTAGATCTGACGAACGCTCAAAGGCCTGAAAGCTGTACCATAAGGCACTACGATCAGTATTGAGATAGCAAGCCTTGCTACGGGTGACACCGAAGTCAAATCAGACAATGTGACATGGTTATTGCCAGAATACGTTTAGGTTACAGAATGTACTGGCAACTGCACGGTGCAAGAAGCAGATGAATCTAGATGTAGACTGTGTAACGAAGAAAACAAGCGAACGTTTGAACACTATATCTCGTAATGTCATGTGCTACAGCCTTTCAGACCACCTAACATGAGGTATAAAGAACTATTGAATATTTAATTTCATCTGATACATTGGAAGATATACTCGCACTATATCCGAAAATTACTATGTAATAACTACCGTAAACAAATAACAGTGTTATGTGAACAACGTGGCAAAAGCACAGTACAGACTAATGTACTATGTCAGACATATGTAAAACTGTAATCATGATTGCCCACGCCTGAGCAGATAGCCAGGGTGGTAAATAAACTTACTTAACATGGGGGAGGGTGCAAATCCGGTAAATTGTTGGGTTTAATGCTGAGTCTATTTAGAAATGCACTCCTTATGGAAACTACTCAAATCATTAATAACACAATTTTGGAAAAAAAAGGACAAAAAAAAAAAAGAAAAAAAAAATGCCTTGGGTTCTTCCAGTGGTCCTAGCTAACAGATCTTGTGCTATCAAGAAAAGATCTGGCTGTTACGCTGTCTTCCTGAACTAAAACTCTTACAGTAAGCACCTTTTTCATTTGCTTCCGATGTGTTAGTGTTAGAATGATAGCCCCTCTGATGATGATGATTGTGGTAATAGTAACAATAATGATAATGACTGTATAAACAGTAAATTTACAGTGGCAGTGATAAGGATAACAATAAGATGAAACAAGACCAAAAAAAAACAATGATAGTCATGATCATGACAATGGCTTAATATGACTAGAGCGATGTCCGTATGCTTGGTCCCCCTGTCGTGGTTCTGACTAGTTGATGTTTCTTCATCAGTCATGTACTGCGTGCTGCCGATGGTACTAGTTTAAGTCTTCCTAGGTTATAACCTGGGTGTTACATGAACAAATATGAATCATATATTTGGGAATAATTACAGATATCAGTTGAATCTCTTTCAGGTATTATTTTAAAAAATGTATGTATATCCTACATTTATTGTTAATTATTGTTATTATTATTATAAGTTATATATATATATATATATACATATATATATATATATATATATACAAATATGTATATATATATATATATATGTATGTATATATATATATATATATATATATATATATATATATATATATATATATATATATATATATATATATTGTTACGCCGACCGCCTCGTCTCTCTGCTACCAACACAAGACAGGCTAGGCAGACGGCGTGCTATCCACAGGGTCGTGAACACTGAACAGCTCCAAGAGGCACTGAGCACCGCAGCGTCCCAGAACACCAGGAGGGGAAACGCCAAGTGGCGAGGCAGGGCACGAAATAAACACAAAATGACAGTCTTTCCTTTATTTGCACAAGTTATTTACCCGTACACTTTTCTATAGGCTCAATACAGGGGGAAACCAGCATGTCACACTGCACGATACAGCTTATAACAGGGCAACACAAAGTTTATCAGGTCACAAGGGCACACACAGGTCTTCACAGGAGCAGCACCCAACTGCGTCTCTCCTAGCTTGTTCCTCCGCTCCTCTGCTCGCAGCCAGTTGCATCACGTTTGCCCAGGTCCCTTCATGTTAACATATGCCCAGGTCATCCTTTTCCTGGTAACACATGTTTCACACAGAGACAAAGACCCACTGGCGTAGCAATATATAATATATATATATATATATATATATATATATATATATATATATATATATATATATTGTATGGTGACATTCATAAATAAATGTCTCTTTCCGCTTTACTCTATATTCAATTATTACTGTTTTGAATATTCTGTTCATTTTCTTCTGCATTAGGAATTAACTAATCTCTAGGCAATGTCATATTCGCGTATGACAAGGTCTTCGTAGACCGTGTCTGTTTCTAGTCGTGTAATAAAATTACAAGAGTACTGTATACCACAGTGGTCGGAAATATGTAAAATAAATAAATAAATGGATACATGCACACACACACACACACACACACACACACACACACACACACACACACATATATATATATATATATATATATATATATATATATATATATATATATATATATATACATATACACACAACAATGCATTGAAAGCTGTGGTAGGTTCTTTTAATGATTGCCTGCTAAGAAGGGACAAGGAACAGTTCATCAGGGGTCGTGCTGAGGAGGTTGAAGGCTAATTCCTAGTAAATGACCTTCATCCTGCCTACCAAGCCCTGAGAAAACTGAACTCCAAGCCCTTTTTGCAAATGACTGCAGTCTGCTCAGTAGATGGGCTGAGTATTTTGAGTAGCTGTATCAGGTAGGTGATGAAGCAGAAAGGATTACATCGAAAATAGTTGTAGGACTGTGTTGCAATTCTTGATTGTGCAGTGATCCAGAAATGAGGAACTGTACATGTTGATTGATATCAGATCATAGAGCAAAACGATTCTAATGTCTAATGGTCTGCCCCAAAATCCTGGATCTTGATCTTGCTTCAGGAGACCTCTAGGCCCAAGGGCTTCGCCACATTACTGAATGCATCAAGAGCCGACACTAGAGATTTCAGAGACTCAGATAGGTATATGGTCAGAACCACAGTATTTGGCACTCTGGTTAGTCTGGACCCAAGTGGTGTCACAATCCCTGTGCCGGACCCATCCATCAGCGAGGAACCTCCTACCCTATCTGAGGTTAGGGAGACAATCTCTAAGCTGAAGGGTGGGAAAGCTGCAGGCATATGATATCCCTACTAAACTTAAGGCTGGGGGTGAACCTGTGGCATGGGGCTTGTAAACAGTCTTGGCTGCCATCTGACTGGTTCCATTCTCCTGGACTTGCTGGGGGGCATGCTCATCGCTGGGATACCCACATTCTTATGAAACGTATCTGTGACCACCTACTGAGGCACCAGAAATCTAAGCAGTCTGGATTCATTCCTGGCAAGTCCACAAAGACAGTATGCTATTCAAATCATTGTGGAATGCAGTCATGAGTATGATCGTGGGCTGCTTGCAGCTTACATCGACTAAAAGTGTTTGACGGTTGCAGCAGCATGACCCTGCAACCTGAAGTTCAGCATAGTTTCCTAGGTTCCTAGGTCAGCATTCCCTGATCCTCCAGCAGAATATGACAACAACAGCAGCAGCACAAGAACTGCCTAGTCCTTAACTAACTGGGGAGCCTGCTGACTCCCCCGTTGATCTCCACTTCACCTTCAGCGCTCAGCTATACCTGTAGGCACTCATACCCACAACAATCACTCCAGAAAGAGATATAGACCAGTCCAAATAGTAGATGCCAAACCACCATCTACTATACTGTGCATTTCGAATCACTAAGGGAGATCCTGAAACTTAGAGGAATCCCGATTCAGGTTATTAAAGCAAGCCTATATACTGGTACTGAAAGTGCTGTAAAGTGTGGTGGGGGCCAGTCGAGCTTCTTCCCTGTTAACTCGGGAGTGAGGCAAGGCTGTGCCTTTGTACTAACCCTTTTCAACACTTGAATGGACTGATTAATGGGTAGAGTTACTAATCAAAGTCACTGGAGCAATAATGGGCAATATTAAGGTCCCAGTCCCTGACTTTGCTAATGATGTTGCTATCCTATCTGTGTTTCTGGAATCTCTGGTGGCGGCCTTTGGTGCATTTGGCAATGAGACAAAGCCCCTGGGCCCAGAGGTTACTTGGACCAAGATCCAGGAACTGTTCAGTCGATGCATGCTTATGGTGAGGACATTGAAGTCACAGAGAGCTTTAAACACCTTGGTAGTGCAGTCCATGTTTCTGGGCTGTCAGACCAAGAAGTCAGTAGATGGATTGGTCTGGCAGCAGGAGCTATGAACTCGATCAACAAGAGCATTTGGATATGTCGGTACCCATACAGAAGGATCAAACTACGTGTCTTCAGGGCCTTGATACTGCCAGTTTAGGTTTATGAAAGCCAAGCCTGGACACAATCTAGTGCCTTGGAGTCTCGTCTTGATGCCTTTTGTAATAAGTTCTTATGCTGTATCATGGGGTACAATTGGCAGGACCATGTGTCCAACTGAAGGCTACACTGTGAGACCGGCATGGGACCTGTAACTTGTATAATCTGGGACCGCCAACTCAGTCTATATGGGTACCTGTCTCGTTTCTCTGTGGATGACGCTGCCCTTCAGGTTCTCTTCGCGAGACAATCCTGGGTGGAGGAGGCCCTTGGGACGACCTAGGAAGTTGCGGTATGGGCAGGCTCAACTAAACCTGTCGCAAGAAGCTAGAGGTGAGCCGAGAGCCTGCTGTGAGACTAGCTGAAGGATTCATTCTCTAAAATTCAAGATTTATATAGCTTTCACAAAAAAGTGCACTATCATCACTTTACAAGTAAGAGCGCCGATTTCTCCAGAATTGTATACTTATTTGGTTGTCCTTGTAATATCAGGTGTGTTGGATTTACATCACACGTGTTTGAATTTAAACACATATGGCTAGGTCCATAGGAACGGCCTAACCGTTAGACATGAGATTCGTTTTGCTCTGAGATCTTATCATTCAATACGGACGACTCATTTCTGGATCACTATACAATCAAGAACAACACAGTCAGAACAATTTCCGTTGTAATCCTGTGAGCTTAATCACCCAGTTTACCTATTACGGTATGTTTTTAGGAGGGCTCTTGGTAAAATTTTCTGTGTAATCTTTATGTTTTAGTATTTTGAAGTGTAGTCTCCACTTTATCTGGCTCTAATATCTTGAATTAATTCTTAATTTGTAGCATTGATGATGAAAACGGACAAAAACATTAGCAAAATCCCCAGAAATACAATCACAGAATTTGAAGGCTATCAAATTAATCCAAGAGTACACAGACAAATACACGACTTTTGAAACACATATGGGTAATCTTTACGAAAAAAAAATAATGGGCACATTGATATACCTAAATCACTTAAAAACAAAATCCCTACTATTATACAAACCCTTGCCCTTAGAATTATAAATTTCTGTTCTTACATATGGGGTTCAGCCAGCAAAGCTCAATATAAAAAGCACAGAGCACAAGTAACTGTAGGTAACGTAAATAAATATAACCACATAACCTCAAATTTAAACAATTTGAAATTGCCAAAGTTCAACATTCATTAATAAATTCATACAGGGCGACTCTCCGCACTGATAAATGCCTCTACAAACAATAGGTAACGAATCAGGCGTTCCAACAAGACAGATTTACTCTCTGCACGTCACAGAGTCATGTAGGGAAACCGAGGCAAGACAAATGTAAATCCAAGGACCCAAGACCAGGGACAACCTACCACAAAATATTAGAAGCATCTCCAACCAGACTACTTTCAAGATAAAGTTAAAGGAGCATCCTTTAAATTGTTAATGCCAACTTGCATTTAAATATCCATATCAGAGGATCTTTGAGGTTGGGTTCTCACTGATATGTATGCATATAACACACACACATTCATACATACACACGTGTTTGTGTATGTGTGTGTGTGTGATATACAGTACACACACACACACACACACACACACACACACACACACACACACACACACACACACACACACACACATATATATATATATATATATATATATATATATATATATATATATATATATAAATAAATAAATAAATATATATATATATATATATATATATATATATATATATATATATTTATATATATATATATGTATCTATGTATGTATGTATGTATGTATGTATATACACATATATATTGTGTGTGCGAGTGTAGTAATATCAGTCTCCCCTCAAATTTGCCTAGTCAAGAACCTTTGATTTACTATGTATACTTTGTAAATTGTATTATTTTTTCATGTTTAAATGACAGATGCTTGTTTATTTACTTAATCATGTTATCAAAATAATTGTAAATGCTCAGCCCACTGTAAACAGATATCCTCAGAAAATTTAATAAAACAAGACACTGGAACAGGCTTATTACTAAACATGGCTATATATACAGTTTGTCTACGCTGGAATCAGCCTGACCTTAACGGACTTAATATGGCGGTAGAAATACCATTTGGCCAAGAGACATTATCCAGGGGCCGGATTCACTAACGCACTTATGATGGTAAGACCACTGGTACGTACAGTTACGATCGTAAACAAATATCGGTGGTATTCGCTGGCAACTTACCATCGGATTTACCATGGTAAATTTTACCAGTGGTCGGAGCACTGGTAAGTTCCCTGGTAACTTCCGAGAAGACGATGTCATCACGTGTTATCTCGTCCAAAAATCAACATTTAAACCAAGTTATTGGTTTGTTTTCATAACTGATATAATTTGTGTGATGTCAAGCACATGTCTCACATGGGTATGGCGAAGAAATGCAAATTTCACGTGGAACTAGCTTGAATAAAAGTCACAAATTCTCGTGAACTTATAGGTAGATATAGGCCTATACTAGACTGTTAAGTGTATGGAATCGATAGATTGGTGAACTCTTAAAGGACTTCTCTGACATAATCATCACAAATTCTATAAAAATATATGTATATATGTAAACCTGTCAGTGGCAATATTACACGAGTAAAGCAACTTCTGTGTCTGTCGGCACTTCGAAAAAAAATCATGTACTGCCACGCCTTTCGATGTTATGGCGAAGCCAAACTGTCCTAGCAATTGCATGACAATTTTCCACATTCAGGATGGATTTGACAATGTATAGCTTAACAAATAACTTAACAAATAATTTGAATAGAATGCATTCAATGTACTAATACAGCTCTAGATTTAAGTTCAATTTAGGTGCTTATAGAAGTATTAACGTGACGGAGAAAAACGTGGCATGATTTAGTTACCCCAGAAAAAGGATAGTTTTCTTTGCGATTCGTAGCTCGACCCACACTTTGGGGACATAGATGGAGGCTTGCCTAATGTATACATTATAAGAAGAGGATAATATATACATATTATTATACATTATTTGCTTATTTTTGCTCAATACCTGTCAATCTATTTTAAGTACGGAATTATTTACAAGATTGAATGACTGTGGGAAACCAAAAATTTTCCGATTATATTAGTGTGCGATGAGATGTCGATGAAAAAAGTTGTAGAGCTAGATATGTTTATGAGTAATAGAATGAGCTTCAGTCATCATATTTAGCCGGCGCTCATCAATATCAATGGTCGAAGTGAATTGACGGAGAATTGATGGAGAATTTTAAAACAAGATATTTAGCCATTTCTAGTGTTTCCATAGCTGGAGAATCAGTGATTTTAAAACAGAGAAGATACAGTATTCCTGAAATAGGTTCAAAGAATTTTCGCTCGAAAATTAGACAACACGTTAGTTCTTTCTAAATGGAAAAAAAACTGTTATTCTTATCATAAAGATGGATGGAAAGCATAAAATTCTAATATAGGATTATTTAAGATTAACGAAAACACAGCCTCCCAAATAGGACAGACATGGACGAATATGCCACCGGAGAGTAATAAGTGCTCAGACATCCTTTCTAAGGAAAATGCAAAATTAAAGTTTCTTGATTATTGATTCAAAGCTGGTTAATAGTGTACTGAAGAATAACAGTAGCATGACTCGGTGCACCGTGAAGGTGTTTAAAGGAAAATTAGATGATTAGTTAAATTTAGTACCAGAGTTCCTAATCGCTCACCAAAGAAGTGCGGTCCCCAAGGAGGGCCCTTGCAGAAACCATGGTAATGTCCCTTAGATAACACTCCCTCAAGTATACGTATTAGTAATTTATTTTTTAATATATGCAAATTCGAATAGAACTTTTAGTATCTACATATATATATATATATATATATATATATATATATATATATATATATATATATATATATATATATATGAATGTGCATGCGAATGTGGTGGTCCCGGGGATAGCAGACACATCCTATAGCAGGGGAAAAAATGTTACTTATAAATATCTGATATTAATAAGCTTCACATAGAATTCAAAGGCTTTATATGAAATGAAGCAACCTATTAACAAACCACTCATTAAGTCCTATGACATTGTTCGACAAGAATGAAAATTGTGGCCTTCTCTCCTCAAGAAAACCTACCAGCTCCGTGCAACCAAATCTGTAGATTTTGATAGTCTCCACGAAAGCCTGGTTCAACTGCTAGGGGCAGAAGAACCACCATACATCCGGATGCCAATGGCCAACAAGATGATAGTATTTTGAGTGTCGTGACTCGTTCAGGTTGCTTTATCCGCGGGATGTCCTACTTGGGCAGGATGCAGCTTCTTTGCTGAGCTCCTGAAGTTGAACCCCTCGAACAGTCCGATTTGCGAAGGAACCATCAAAGTTCTATAGGAGCTCTGCAGCTGCTGGCAGATAATTGTCCTCCAGGGACATTCTTGAATAGCGTTCAAGGGATATAGTGTCAGTGAATACCGTAGAACTAGCATTTTTATAACGATTTTTCATACCACATCAACTCTGTACACAGCCGATAAAGCCGTTGTTTCAAAATCCTTATTTATCACCTCGAGAAATGGATCATACCTCAAAGCTCCACCGAGGTCCAACAACATCTAGAACTGTCTTCATAAGTGTCCTGTCTTCCTTTGAAGGGAGGTGTGCAGGTAATTAGCAGCATACTATGATGACAGCATCTCACATCACACACACACACATACATTTATATACGCATACACACACACACAAATCTATACATTATATATACATACATATATATATATATATATATATATATATATATATATATATATATATATATATATATATATATAGTATATATACATATATATACATATATATGTATATATACACATTATATATGTATATATATATATATATATATATATATATATATATATATATATATATATGTATATATATATATATATATATATATATCACACACACACACACACACACACACACACACACACACACACACACACACACACACACACACACACACACACACACACACACACACACATATAAGGCTAGGATTTTTTTTCTATATCAAAGATATACCGTGCATGTAATGCGCAGGTTCATGGTGTTTTTTTTTTGTATATGCAACAAACTGATAAAACTCAAAGAGTCAGCAAGCATAACAGATAACGATATCATTGTTTTTTGTTGCCAGTTATGTACCTACAGTATATAAAAGGGACCATCACAGGTTGCTCGATCAGTCGATCACGGGAACCAAGGTGATATATTTTTCCATGTGAATTTTTATTCGTATTTTCTTGCAGTTTAGCCCAGTGCGGTCCAGATGCAGATTCATACTTTAAGTGACCTTAGGGTAATATGTGTGAAATAATACGAGGTTACTAGACTGACGTTTTTCATCGCGTCGCGCATACCTTCAATTGGTAAAAGCAGGACTGTGTTTAGTTCTGTGCACATTTTGTTAAGTGGTGGTTTCTATAAAGATAATGATTATTTTTGACTACCATGATAATCTTGATAATACTTTTTTCTTGATAATACTTTTTGATGGTAAATAATATCTTTGACAATGAATATAATTTTGATAATAATGATTTTGATGTGCTTGATAATTTTATCAATAATAGGAACTGTGTCAATAATGATACATTTCGTGATTTAGATAGTGACAGTAACCGCAGGGGGGGGGGGGGATCCTGATGGGTTTTAATAATGATAATTTTGTTTTATTTATCTCTCTCTCTCTCTCTCTCTCTCTCTCTCTCTCTCTCTCTCTCTCTCTCTCTCTCTCTCTCTCTCTCTCTCTCTCTCTCTCTCTCTCTCTCTCTCTCTCTCTCTCTCTCTCTCTCTCTCTCTCTCTCTCTCTCTCCCTCTCCTCTCTCTCTCTCTGTCTCTTCTCCCCCCCCTCTCCTCTCTCTCTCTCTCTCTCTCTCTCTCTCTCCTCTCTCTCTTATAATAATGATAATGATAATAATAATAATGATACTAATAATGGCTGCAGAACGCAACAACTACAATGCTAATAAAACCATTTAAAAACTCATCAAAGCTAGAATATCTTTTCTTAGCAAAGAAAGATACAGAAAGAGTCAACACCAGCCCCAAAGCAGACCATTTTACAAGCGAGGATAAAAGGATAAAGGTCGAAGTCGCGTGAGTGAGATTTGTCTGGCTTTCATCTATATGTCGAAGATGGTCCCATATCCAAGCAAACGTAAGGGACAAGTTCGCGGCCCAGTATATGAACTTTAACTCTCAGTACTTATAATCATTAGTGTTATAATCAGTATTTCCCTTTGTTTACGGTTGCTGCAGACTCATCCACGGTACTTGCTTCCAAATAATTTTTTCTTGCTTCCATTTCGTTTGTTCTTCTTTTTTTTTAATATATTTTTTAACTGGTTACCTTCGGACCATTCGAATTCAAACACACACAAAAATTGTCTTTTTCTTTTCCCCATTTTAATAAATATATGACAAATAAGTATATCCTTTCTCATTAATACAGTAATAGATTTTACAGTTTCTCTTTCTTCTGTCAGTTAATGAAATGTATTTTTACATCTAATGTTGATTACAGATTGCATTCAGTCGACTGCACCAGTTTCATATTTTCTGTAGATTGGTGAGCCACATTTAGTATGTCCTTTTCAGATTCAAAAGATGAATAACAGTTTCCACTTTTTTAGTTTAAACTTGTTTTTCATCGCATATTGATGTTAAGAATGTAACCCCCCCTCCCATTTCCTAAATTAGCACAGTTTGTATTGATAACTCGTGAAAATACCCCCTCAACCAGAACCCAGCTCATCGGTAGACTGCACATGTTGTACGGAGTTGTTCTGTAGAGTGTCTCCATTAGCACTTGTGCTTAGCGTTTGTCCAAGGCAGTCACTAACTCTTTTTTTTTTACCATAGACTGATCGTCTGAGAATGGACGCCATGTGTGACATGTAAACAGTTGGTGATAAGTCCTAAACCCTTTCAGTCCACCAACAAGTGTGTGTGTGTGTGAACTAGTAGCCTCTAATATACAGAAGTCTCCGTATTTGTCTGTTAAATCTAAAAAAAAAAAACAGTAAATCACGAAGGGAATTTGAAATCAACTTCCAGCTTTACACGACCATATATGAAGTATAGTTCGAAGTAGGGTGATGCAATTTTTCCAGCACATTCAGAAGAAAACTAGCCGTCTTTGGTAGAGCAAGGAAAGGACCAACGCACAGAATTTTTTCAACGCTTTTACAGTGGAAATGCAATAAATATATTTCTAGATCATTCTGCATCCAGAGATCAAAGAAACAACCCTGAACACGGATTTTTCTCGTATTGATAGTGTCGTTGGGAATATTTGGAAACTTTTCCTCTCAAACACACGGTTTAGTAATTAATATCTTCAATTTTGTATATTGTCAATAGCGTGTGTATGTATAAAGTTTAAATATGTAATAGGGCTTTGATAGCAGTGAATATCATGAATTTTAAGAGATATCTTGTAAAGCTAAATAAACATGCTTATATTCAGCCGATAATGTTATCCAAAGATATGTGTAAATGCCATTACCATGATAAAAGCTCTGTCCCACATAGCGAGAATGAAAACAAATAATTTTTTAACGAAAATCCCATCATGGCAACACAAACAATAAGTGCTGATCGATTTATGTACGTTATGTTCCTTATTCTCATTTGTGTGCTGTTAAAAAGAAATGTCCTCTCTTTATTTTCTTGCAAAAGAGCATATCTAATATGGCATCAGCTATCTTGAGAACCAAATAAGAGAGACAAGCAGACAGAAAGGGGTGAGTGGGTGTGTGAAAGAGAAAGAAAGAGAGAGAGAGAGAGAGAGAGAGAAAGAGAGAGAGAGAGAGAGTTTGGTTAGGATTCCATTTGATACAATGGATATTCTTGGTGTGACATACTGGCTGCTTGCTTTTGCTCACGTGTGTGAGCTGCTGCTGACTCGGCGGAACCGAGTCCTTGCCCGCCGTGGTGCCCAGCCACAGCAGTAACCTCCGGGCGACAGTTGCAACTTCTCGCGCCTGGGCGGGGCGCGAACCGCCGACCCCTCGGATGAGAGGCCGACACGTTACCACTGTACTAGCCCGGAGGCTAGTACAGAGAGAGAGAGAGAGAGAGAGAGAGAAAGAGAGAGAGAAGAGAGAGAGAGAGAGAGAGAGAGAGAGAGAGAGAGAGAGAGAGAGAGAGAGAGAGAGTGAGTGAGTGAGAGAGAGATAGAGAGAGTGAGAGAGAGAGAGAGAGAGAGAGAGAGAGAGAGAGAGAGAGAGAGAGAGAGAGAGAGAGAGAGAGAGAAAGAGAGAGAAGGGGGGGAGGACAAGAGAGAGAGAGAAAGAGAGAAAAACAGAGATGGTAGAGAGAGAGAAAAAGAAAGGTAGAGACAGAGGGGAGAAGGAGGGGAAGAGAGAGAGAGTCTCTGGACAGGTCTTGAGCGGTCAGTCCTGCTGCCATTGCTGATGCACACACACACACACACACAAAAAAAAAAAAATGCGTGTGTGTGTGTATAGGCTATATACTTATATGTGCGTGTGTGTGTACTGTGTGTGTGTGTTTGTACTTTGTGTGTGTGTGTGTGTGTGTGTGTGTGTGTGTGTAGTGTGTGTGTGTGTGTACTGTGTGGTGTGTGTGTGTACTGTGTGTGTGTGTGTGTGTGTGTGTGTGTGTGTGTGTGTGTGTGTGTGTGTGTGTGTGTGTGTGTGTGTGTGTGTGTGTGTGAAGGCTATATACTTATATATGTGTGTGTGTGTACTGTGTGTGTGTGTGTGTACTGTGTGTGTATGTGTACTGCGTGTGTGTGTGTACTGTGTGCGCGTGTGTGTGCGCTGTGTGTGTGTGTGTGTGTGTGTGTGTGGCATATACATAAGTCTATTTCTGTTACCAATAGACCACGTGGCTGTTTACCACGTAGCTCGCCTGACCCGACAGTTCATGCTCAGCACCCGACTTGGTAAGGTCAACCTAGCCTTCCCCCTCCGGGGCGTTGACCTGACACGTGACCCAGCTTTACCCATGGACACTGTCTCGTGTGTGTTGTACTCTTATCAATAAAGAGTGAAGCCATCATACAACTATAACTACTCCTGCTAAGCCACTGTACCAGAGTTCTCATAGCCTCTTATAGACTGGTGTCAAGGTGGTTGCTGCGTCCTTTCGGTTCGCAACACGAACGCAAAACCTCCAAAGAAAACCCGCTCGACAGCTCTCAAAGACCTGTCAAGAAAACCACGTAAGTACACGTTTGAGCCCCCTTTTCTTATTTCTTTTCCCTTTCTTCTTCTCCCATAAATGTGTTAAGCCATTGGTTTTGTTGGGTAAAAATGCTAAGTGACAGTAAATGGCACATTCTTACTCTATTCTTTTTACCTCAGATCACATTACCATGTGATCGTGGTATGTGGTCAACAAACATGAATATCATTCGTTAATTAAGTACTTAATTAATTTCTCTCGTTTTAGAGATTTATGTTGTTTCAACTGCAACGAATTTAATGCGTTCGTGATTTATGTTATCACGAATATCATTTTCATTTTATCTCGTTCCTCCCCTCGCCCCGACCTGGCCGCACTTTCTTTTTCGCTTGTGGTCGGTTGGGAAGAGGATAAGGTCAACAGATGACCACATGTTTTTCCCGTCAACCTGACCTCACTTTCTCTTCTCCCTTTCGGTCAGTTGGGGCGTGGAGAGGGTCAAGAGACGACCACTCATTTTCCCGTAATTTGGTTGTTGTTTTGTTGATACCTTGGGGATTAACCATAGCACCGTTACATTGCTCATTGGTGACACGTTCTATCGGCGCTAGAACGGAGCTTGTAACGCGAGTTTATATAAATTTATTATTTTGATTATAGCTTAGGATCTCCCCCCATATCATAGTGCACAGGTTTGCCCGATATATCCCGGGGTTGCATAAATGCATAATAGATCTCCACTCCGACGTTCGAAAGTAGGTACAGGTAAAACCGAAGTTATTCATTTGATCGGCAACTTTGAGTCGGTGTGATCCGCAGTTACGTCCGTTAATTAATGTAGAACTAGAGTTTAAGCTAGAATCATTATTCACTTATTAATCACACCTTTCTCATCCTCTTGAAGTTGCTTGGGTAATTCCCAAGCGATCATGTAATTTGTGTAGTAGATACCTGTAGGGATTTTCGATTCAATATATGGCATTTTGGGTATAGGATCCCCCCCTTGATGAAGTCTAACATGCATAGCTAGACATGGCAACCTCGGCAGTTCAGATTTTCTGACCCTGAGAAGATTTGCTTGCTAAAAAGCTTGCGAATATATTTTTTTTCACATCACCATTCATTAATGCATACATTCTGTCACATATCACTAAATGTTGAATTCAATGTGGTAGTTGAAATAATTTTTAGCTAGCATTGCTAATTTATAGTGAACATTGATATTCATGTTTGTGACTCATTCTCTGTGTGAGGTCACTCTCATTTTCACTCTCATTCACGTTCATTTTCGCACACACACATATACGCACACACTCACTCACTCATTCATGCAGAAGAAAAGACACTGAAACCTTTTTATTAATAGGCTTTGCTGCTGTCGTAGTTGAGTGTCTTGTACATTTATTTCTTCTCTGTGTGACGACAACTGGTTCAAGTAAATCCTTGTGAATTGCCGTTGTCGTTTCCCTTATCTACTCTCATATCTATCAGAGACGGTTGGTAGTGCAAGCCAGGTCCATGCGGATCGCTACTGACGTCTCCCTTTCCTATTTTCTTCTTTATCTTTGTGAAAATAAAACACAAATAAAAAAAAGATGAAAATAAATTAAAAACTGCAAACTTAAATAAATAACTGGCTAGTGGTACTTAACACCCCCTCTTCTCTGTTGCCTTTCTTTTTCTCTTGCTATCTGGCCCTTACATTTATGGTCTGGTTCCCTGAATATTTAGTGCAGTCGGACCGACAATAACCAACACGACATCGAAGGAGGACCCTGCTGCAGAACCGGTCACCTTAGGATGCTCTGGGATGGTTGTCATCAGAAGATCGCCATAGGCCTGCAGACCAGGATGTTCGTCAGAGCAGGTGTTAAGCCATCCCATGATGTAGTGGACGGGCACTGCATGCCGAGACGCCCGTAGATCCAGCGAAGGACCAGGAACAGGTACCAATCACCCCAGGATGCTTGCCTGGACGACCACAGATCTAGTCAACTCCAGGAGCTCATCAGCCCAGGTATTAGCCGCCCTGAGATGCCGGCCCCTGCCGGATGTAAAGGCGAGCAAAGACGCCGAGAAGGACCTGGACGACATCTGCGAGGACGTGTGGACGAGGACGCCGCCGAGTTAGGCCTGGATAAGGACTACGAGGAAGTCTAGACGAATCTAAAGTCAAGAAGGACCTGTGCGAGACTTTCAAGGACGTGTGGACGTCGAGGACGGACAGATTACACCGACGACCAGGAAGAAGAGGATGACAGGGACGAGCAGCCACGAAGATGCACCAGAACAACGCACGGGAGAATGAGATGACCAGCCAAGTTAGGTCATCCTCGCTAGTTGGCCAAGCAATATGGCATATACATAAGTCTATTTTTGTTACCAATAGACCACGTGGCTGTTTACCACGTGGCTACAAGTCCAATTGGAACCATTGACTCAGCGAGGGCGTAGATGACAATGTTATCTGACCTTGCCTAACCCGACAGTTCGTGCTCAGCACCCGACGTGGTAAGGGCGACCTAGCCCTCCCCTTCGGGCGGGTTGACCCATAGACATCGTCTCGTGTGTGTTGTACTCTTATCAATAAAGAGTGAAGCCATCATACAACTATAACTACTCCTGATAAACCACTGTACCAGAGTTCTCATAGCCTCTTACAGTGTGTGTGTGTTTGAGTGTGTGTGTGTATGTGTGTGTATGTGTGTGTGTGTGTGTGTTGTGTGTGTATGTGTGTGTGTGTGTGTGTGTGTGTGTGTGTGTGGTGTGCGTGTGTGTGTGTGTGTGTGAGTGTGTGTGTGTGCTTGTGTGTATATTGTGTGTATGGACACACTGTACTCACACACACACACACACAACGCACACGCACACGCACACGCACACCACACACACACACACACGCACACACACATACACACAACACACACACACACACACACACACACACACACACAAACACACACACCCACACACACACACACACACACACACACATATATATATATATATATATATATATATATATATATATTTATATTTTTTTTTTTTTTTTTTATTTATTTATTTATAGACACACACATACACAGACAGATACTCATATTAGATGAACAGCTGTTAGAGTAAATAATAAGTGGGATGGAAAGGAGAGTTGATAAGAGGGCCAAAGGGCAGACTAAGATAGATGAAGCTACATTATTGTGAAATCTTGGGATGATACACAGTAGATGAGAGTAGATTACGGGAAATTTCAGAAGAATCAGTAGATTTGTGAGAATGGACTTTCTGATTGCTTTACAGTTATTGTTATTAATATTTAAACTAAGAGTCTATGATTATTCACATTCAATCTATTTTCGATAAGACAATGATATATTTATCTTATCTATGAGGAAAGTAAAACAAAAAGGAAAAGTTTTATTTGCGATACACGCCGAGAAAATTAGTGATAAGTTGTAAGATAGCTGTCAGTGATTTGTGGCCGCATGTCCACCCCCACTCTTATCTCATATATTTAATTTCTTTGCAGGTTGTTATCAGGAGAACCTCCCTAATCGAGAAGCAAAAAACACCAAGATATGGTAATTCATTCTTTTTGTCTTTTATCTATTTGTAGCTATTAATATCGAGTTTCTGTATCCTTACAAGATACTTCTAAATCCAATGAGATATAACTGCTAGGAGTACAGACGTAGAGGATATCTGGCTTACCGTACAAATCAATATGCTTCCGCCATTCATTGTAGGAGCAGCCTATAGGCAACCTCATGATTCCTCCCATTTTTTTATTGGTCTTGATAAGGATTTTAAAGAAATATCACTGTAAAACAAATATCTTTTCATCCTAGATGATCTAAATGATTTAAACAAGGCCAATTCAAAGCTGATCTAAGAAATTTAGGAGAAGCAAATATAAGCAAATAGACAATAAACACTTCGTCATTAACTGATGTAATAATCCTAACAGAGCTGACACCATTCTCCATGCAAAAGTTATCCCATGCTCTATTGCCTAATCACGAACTTATCACGATGGCTCTATATAAATAAATCATAGCAAGCATCAGTCATAAAAAGTTGTCGTGAATTAACTTTGACTCTCAGTCACTATGTCAACAAATAATAGCCAAAAAATCAACTCTCCTAGAAATTTTACAAACAGATAATGTGGACAAGCAGTGATTAATGATAAGATAGATGCCATTACTCACTTTGTTACAAAAACTGTTAAATGTCCTCCTGCTCCATAGATGAATGGCATCAAGAGAACCGTAACAGATAGGAGTAACACTCATGAAGGTCTCAAAATAACAGGTTTGACATGGCCCGTCAGGTTGATTATTGACAAAAGGAAAATGTAAAATCAGATCACTGACCAGGAGCCAAAACCTATTATTTCAGAAATAAATGAACAAATTGTAAAAGTAGACTTTATATAGGTAATTAAACCACGTGTGCCAAGCAAAAAAAAAAAAAAAAAAAAAAAAAAAAGTTTAATGATTTAAATATTTCTTCGGTAAAACTGGAAACTAACATAGACAAAAGAAAGGAAATATAAAATCAAATCACTGAAACTTGGAGGCAAACCTATTATTTTAAATAAATAAATAAACTAATTGTAAAAATAGATTTCATTTAGGTAATTAAAATACTTCAGCCAATGCGTCTTTCAGGGCGGGAGTAAGATTATCAAAGATGCTGTCCACGGACACATTGAGATCCCTGCTCTCTGTGTCCGAATCATTGACACTCCGCAGTTTCAGAGACTCAGGTAACGTCACAGTCAAATAAGCAACGAATTCATTGTTTATATTAAATTTTTGTGTAATTCTTATTGATTCTGTATTTGCCAATAAATCAGCTTTTAGGAAATATAACTCAAAATTACTTGGTCATCTTAGGTTTCTGAAGCAGCTTGGCACGGCTTTCTTCGTGTATCCTGCGGCATCTCACAGCCGTTTCGAGCACTGTGTTGGGTGAGTTTCGAACCCCCGTCTTGTGAACCGGCTCCGTTGGTTACCAAACCATTGAAATAATGAGAAAGCCCACAGCCTCACGTCAAGTGTAACAGCTGCACATACGTTTTAGATAACGAAACAATGATAATAAAAATTATGGGAATATCACGGATTAACATGAGATAATACATTTTTTTTTTTAGCTTACAAAGCAAAGTAAGGGCTGGATCTAAAATCATGGAATTGCTGAGGCATATGTTAGTCATGCATGGATCTAATCAGTTAAATTTTCAGTTCAATTTGAAGTGGGAAATGAACGAAATAAATGTCAGAAATGTTTATCACGCATAGTAATAACAAGTGGCTAATTTTTCGAATTAATCTTATATTAGAAAACGAATGAGAAAAAAAAAATATGGGAAACATTGTCCTTGATTATTCTAATATAAATTTACCATTATCTGAAACAAATAGTGGTAATTTGAATACTTATAGCGAAGGAAATGCCACACAAAGCACCATTAACAAATAAGATGTATAGGAGAATTGTGACATTTGATATCGTGAATTTTGCGCAGGACATGTTACCTGGCGGGGAAGATGGTGAACGCCCTTCGCAGCCGCCAGGAGGAACTCGGAATAACTGAGAAAGACGTTTTGTGCGTTCAGATCGCGGGCCTCTGCCACGACCTCGGCCACGGCGCCTTCAGTCACGTCTTCGAGACGTTCATGAAGGAATCCGAGAAAAGCTTCCAGGTTGGTTGCAAAGCTTGCAAGAAGTGGTTCAGTTCCAAAAACTAATAAATCAAAAAGAAAGCCGTGTTCCTCTTCCCTGTAAGTAAGCAGTATAATAATGCCACGGGATTTTTTCTTTTCTTTCTTTCTTTTTACAGCATGAAGAGGTATCCTGTAGGATGTTCGACCACCTCCTCAGCGAGAACCACATTATGCAGGATTTTACCAAAGCAGGGCTGGACAAGAAAGATGTTCAGTTTATCAAGGATCTCATCCTTGGAGAAAAGCTTTCAGAGGAAGAAAACGGGAGAACAGAAGACAAGGCTTTCCTTTTCGAGGTGGGCTGAGCTCTCTCTCTCTCTCTCTCTCTCTCTCTTCTCTCTCTCTCTCTCTCTCTCTCTCTCTCTCTCTCTCTCTCTCTCTCTCTCTCTTTCCTCTCTCTCTCTCTCTCTCTCTCTCTCTCCTCCTCTCTCTCTTCCCTTTTTTCCTCTCTCTCTCCTTCTTTTTCTTCCGCCCTTTCTCTCTCCTCCTTCTCCCTTTTCCCTCTTTTCTTTTTCCTCTTTTCTCTTCTCTTTTTTCCCTTCTTTCTCTATCTTCTCTCTTTCTCTTCCCTTTTCTCTCTCTTTTCTCCTCTCCTTCTCCTTCTCTCTCTCCTCTCTCCTCTTCTTTCCTCTTTCTCCCTTTCTTTCTTTTCCTCCTTCTTTCTCTCTCTCCTCTCTCCTCTCTCCTCTTTTTTTTCTCTTTTTCTTTTTCTCTTCTTTTCTCCTCTCTCTCTCTCCCCTCTTCTCTCTTCTCTCTCTCTCTCTCTCTCTCTCTCCCCTTTCTCTCTCTCTTCTCTCCTCCTTTTTCGCTCTCTCTCTCTCTTCTCCTCTTCTTCCTCTCCTCTTCTCTCTCTCCTCTTCTTCTCTCTCCCCTCTCTCTCTCTCTCCTATCTCTCTCTCTCTTTATCCCCTCTCTCTCTCCCCCTCTCTCTCTCTCTCTCTTCTCCCCCCTTCTCTCTCTCCTCTCTCTCTCTCTCCCCTTGCTCTCTCTCTCTCCTCTCTCTCTTCTCCTCTCTCTCTTCCCCTTTTTCTTTTCTCCTCTCCTCCTCTTCTATCTCTCTCTCTCTCTTCTCTCTCTCCCCCCCTTCCTCCCCTCTCTCCCTCTCTCTCTCTCTGCCGCTCACTCTCTCTCTCTCTCTATCCTCGCCTCTCCCCTTTCCTCTCTCTCTCGCTCTCTCTCTCTCTCCCCTCCTCTCTCTTCTCTCCTCTCTTCTCTCTCTCTCTCCGGCGTGTGTTGTGGTAAATTATATATATATAATATATATATATATATATATTTTAATATATATATATATATATTATGTATGTGTGTGGTTTGTGTTACATACAACGTACATACTACAAATCATACTACCACCCACATACATCTACATCATCATACATATATATATATTATATATATTTTATATATATATATATAAAATATATATATATAAAATTATTTTATAATAGTATTTGTGTGTTGTGTGTGGTGTCTTGTGTGTGTTGTATGTGTGTCTGGGGTGTTTTATATTATTATTTTAAATATATTTTATATATTTATTTTTTAAAATTTTAAAAAAAGAAGAGGAGAGAGAGGAGAAGAGAAGGGAGAGAGAGGGAAGGGGAAAAGAGAGAGGAGAGGAAAAGAGAAAGAGAGGGAGAAAAAAGGGGAGAGAAAAGGAGAGAAAAGAGAGAAGAAAA
>NC_051394.1:34400184-34402684 GCF_015228065.2 Penaeus monodon
AATACAGCGAGTGCTGGTAAGAATGTGGTCAACCCAACTCCCAACCGCTTCAGTTCCCTTGATAGCAGGGATAACCGCTCATCCTGCCACAAGGACTGTACCCGGACAGCTTGCCTAAAGTTAAGGCTTGGGCTGTCGCCTCTGCTACCCCCACCGATGCAGAACCTAAGCTTCCCTCAGTTCATTATTGAGAGGTTATTTGGCAGTATCACCCTTGTCTGATTGGATGCCCTTCACAATCAACTGCAGTTTAGCGTGCCACCACTTATAACACGGCGGTGATTTACTCTATAACACATGCGTTTGACTTTCATGATGATATGTCTTTTTCTCGCCTTGCGATCTGGCACAAGTCAGCAGTCAGAACACAAGCATTTTCACAACTGTCGTGACAGGGAGTAGAGTACAGTACTCTAACCAATTAATCTGTTTGTGTGTGTGTGTGTGTGTGTGTGTGTGTGTGTGTATATGTATATATATATATATATATATATATATATATATATATATATATATATATATATATATATATATATGGCCGAGAATTAGAATGGTCAAACCAAAAAAAATGTCAATTTTGAGATTAGCCTACCAGTGAACTGGAATTTTTGCATTTATAAGTGTTATAAAGGCTTCTGTCATAAGTGCATTAGGGACGCCACACGAAATCCCCCCCCCCCCACACACACATGCATATACATACATACACACACACACACACACACACACACACACACACACACACACACACACATTCGCAATACTTTGCAGGTGTAGGATCTACAATCAAATCTTCCTAAATGATATCCTCAACTTCTCTACCAATATCCCACTACACCATAGGAAGGCAGTGTCAGGGTATAAAGAATAAGGAAAAACGGAGGATAAGTCCGATATGCGAAACTTAGCCTCGCCCGGGCTATGCCATGAGGGGAGCCTATAATGCCGACTCGCTCACGTGTGTCACCTGGTGCTGACTCGACTGAACCTAGTCCTTAAGCGAAGGTCACACTAATCTATTCTGTCCTAGGATCCCCAGATAGGATCGCCGAAGTCTGGTCAGCTACAGAGAGGGATTGGTCACACTATATTCTGTGTCCCTTCGGACACTAATATGATATGGCTTACTGCTGTATACCATTACTAAACTAAGATTTTACCTATATTTAAGATTTACCTATATTTTAGATTATGAATGTGAGGTAAAAATAACAGGATCAGGAAAAGTGAAATATGCATATTTGTGGAGAGTTGATGTGCGTAGCTCGGGTATTCATTTGGGTTTGCTTATTTCATTCATTAATGTTCTTTTCACATTCCTGCTTTTATAATCCTTATGAATGGTGTTCCACAACGGCTCTTTGACTCTCACTTTATCCAACAAGGCGTAAATAACTTCCGAAGAGAGCTCCATGCTTTTGGCGTGTCGAAGTGGGTTGATGTTTATGTTCGTTAGTCAAATGAACGTTTATCCGAATTATCTATAAACATTTAATGAGACATCGTTGTTCGATGCAATATGTATTTGTGTCTAATAATCAAGTTTGTTTTTATCATGATATACAATCATTCTTTTAAGATTATAAGTATGATTATATTATAGTTTTTGTTTCGGCAATATATTTCAGCTCTAGGCAGGAAGGTAATACCGACAGAGCGTTTTCGCGCTGCGGAGGGATTTTCATTTCGGATCCGTTTACAGAATGGGCAGCATCCAGTTCTGTAAGGGGATCCCTGGACAGAATATATAATGTGAGCGGCCCTTTACCCACCGTGGTGCCCAGCCACAGCAGTAACCTCGGGCGACAATTGCAACTTCTCACGCCTGGGCGGGGCGCGACCTATCGGATGAGAGGCCGACACGTTACCACTGTACTAGCTTGGAGGCTGGAAAAATGAAGCAGCGTGTGACACCTTCCTACTCAAATGCGTCAGTAGCGATCCAATTGGTTTCCACGAAGATCATTAAACACTTCTCTCCTGTATTCTCCCGAACGGTTACCATTAGAAGTATAGTGTGAGATATGAGCTCCCTAATGTATCCTTTGCTCTTCCCCACATGTCATACACGTTCCCTCACTTGCTCTCACTCCAAATACTAACGCGTCGGGGCCTCCACGGAGAACAGAATCCAAAGCTGGCTCGGCGTCCTGGCGCGCGGCAAGCGATGCACGGTCGGCCTGATCACCACGGCGTCGGCCTTCTGGAGGAATGCCTTGTCGTACACCACACGGCACGGCGCGCCCCCGCACTCGCCCCGCTCCTGCCTGGAAAGCGAAGACGGTGGCCAAGGGAGAGAGATTGAAGCCGCATGGAATGGAAAGAGAAGGGGGAGGGGGATTTGCGAACAGACGCGCAAATGCAAATGCACCATTAAGTCTTTCCTCTCCTCAGCCTCGGTTTTCAGTTGTTGGCAAATGGCATCTCGAAGTATGAAGAAAAATGGGAAGATGGGTATAAAGGAGGCGTAGGAGAATAATTATAAGAAAAGCGGAATAAT
>NC_051394.1:34417069-34429074 GCF_015228065.2 Penaeus monodon
GGGGGGAACAGTTTTGCTACCAGGGACCCTCCAACAGTTGCTTGGATGCAAGCGATGTCACAGTGCCTGTGCCAGACCCACCCATCAGCGAGGAACCTCCTACCCTAAACAGGGGTTAGGCTGGCGATTTCCAAGCTGAAGAGTGGGAAAGCTGCAGGCATATGTGATATCCCTGCGAACTGCAAAAGGGCTGGGGGTAACCTATGGCTCGAGGCCTGCATACAGTCCTGACTGCCATTTGGCAGTCTGGTACCAATCCCCTGACCTGCTGAGGGGCGTGGTCATCCCTCTCTGGAAGGGGAAAGGGGATCGATGGGACTGTAGCAACTACCGTGGCATTACACTGCTCAGCATCCCAGGCAAGGTTCTCGCCCACATTCTTCTGAAACGGATCCGCAACCACCTACTGTGGCACCAGAGACCGAGCAGTCTGGATTTACTCCTGGTAAGTCCACAATAGACCGTATACTAGCGCTTCGATTAATTGTGGAATCCCGTCGTGAGTTTGGTCGGGGGTTGCTCGCAGCCTACATTGACCTCAAGAAGGCGTTTAAACTCGGTGCATCGGGAATCGCTATGGGAGATCCTGAGGCTCAGGGGAATTCCGACACAGATTATTGGCCTGATAGCAAGCCTCTATACTGGTACAGAAAGAGCTGTAAAGTCTGGTGGGGGTATGTCGAAATTCTTCCCTTTTTAATTCGGGGGTGAGGCAAGGCTGTGTCCTTGCACCACACTTTTCAACACTTGTATGGACTGGATAATGGGCAGAGGTACTACCCAAAAGTCAGTGCGGAGCAACACTTTGCCGACGTGTTGCCATCCTATCTGAGTCCTTGGAGTCACGTGTGGCGGCTCTTGATGCATTTAGCAATGAGGCGAAGCCCTTAGGCCTAGAGGTCTCCTGGACCAAGCCCAAGATTCAGGACTTTGGGGGCCTGTTAGGGGAACCCGTTCAGTCGATCCATGCTTGCGGCGAGGACGTTGAAGTCACAGAAAGTTTTTACATCCCTTTGGTAGCGTATTTCCATATCTCTGGGTTGTCAGACCAGGAAGTCAGTAGACGGATTGGTCTGGCAACAGGACCATGAACTCGATCAACAAAGAGCGTTTGGAGATGTCGGTACCTATGCAGAGGGACCAAGCTGCATGTCTTCAAGGCCTTGATACTGCCAGTTTTGTTATATGGAAGCGAAACCTGGACGCTATCTAGTGCCTTGGAGTCTCGTCTTGATGTCTTTTGTAACAAATCCCTTCGCCGGATCGTGGGGTACATTTGGCCAGAACAACGTGTTACCCCGTGAGACTGGCATGGGACCTGTTACTTGCATAATCCGGGATCGCCAACTCGGCTATATGGCCACCTAGCTCGCCTCCTATGGACGACCCTGCCCATCAGGTTGTATCTCTGCGAGACAACCCTGGGTGGAGGAGACCTGTGGGACGTCCTAGGAGATCATGGCTTGGGCAGCTCGACGAGACCTGTCGCGAGGAATTAGAGATGGGTCGTTTTGCCTGCCTGGAGACTCGCCTCGAGGGATCTTCGTGGCTGGAAGCGAAGGGTGGATGCGGCCATGCGCCCCCGTCGGCGTTAAACCCCTTGATGATGATGATGATATATATATATATATATATATATATATATATATATATATATATATATATGAAAAATGGAATAATGCAATAGCGCATTGATATGAATTATAACAATCCTCCCTGACCATGACTCTCGAACCCAGGTCACTCCGGGGAAAGAACCGGAGACCAGTGCTAAACCGATCGTGTCACACGGTTCATACCGGTTCGAGTCCTGGTCAGGGAGAGTGTTTATATACATGTGTGTGTGTGTGTGTACATACTGTGAATATAAAAAGGCATATTTTATAAAATATACATATATAGGGGTGTGTGAGAGTCTATGAGAACTCTGGTAACCCGTGACTTGCAAAGGGGAGTGATACTAGTATAACGGCGTAACTCTTTATTGCTAAGAGTACCAACAGTACTGGGAAAACACGAGACGATGTCCCAAGGTAAAGCGGGGTTGCAGTGTCCATGTTAGGCCAACCCGCCTGAGGCAAGGGGGGGCCATCTGAAGACGAAGGAGGTCGACCTTACCACGTCGGGCACTGGCCTAAACTGTCGGGTTAGGCGAGGTCAGATAACATCGTCATCTACGCCCCCACTGAGTCAGTGGTTCTTATTTGGGATTTGGAGCCACGTGGTCTATTGGTAACAGAAATAGACTAATGTATATGCTATATTGCTTGGCCACCTACTCAGGCCTTGACCTCGAGGCGTCTTAGATTTGCCTCAAGGGTGACCTATATCGGCTGGTTATCATGTTTTCGTGTGCGTTGTCCTGGTACATTTTCATTGCTTGTCCTTGTCGTCCTCTTCTTCCTGGTCCTCGGTGTAATCTGACTGTCCTCGAAAGTCTCATAGAGGGCCTCCTTGACTTCTGATTTGTCTAGACTTCCTCGTAGTCCTCGTCCAGGCCTAAGTCAGCGGCGTCCTCGTCTACACGTCCTCACAGATCTCGTCCAGGTCCTTCTCAGTTCATGCTCGTCCTCACGTCCTCGTAATCTTCATCTGGATCTACGGGCATTGGATAGGGGGCAGCATCATAGGGCAGCTGATACCTGCGCTAACGAGCTCCTGGAGTTGACTGGATCTGCGGGCGTCCGCAGGCTCGCCCATCCACGGCAATTTGGGTGACTGGTACCTGTGCTGGCGAGTTCCTGGACCTTCGCTGGATCTACAGGCGTCTTGGCAGGCAGCACCCGTCCACTACATCATGGACGGCTTAACACCTGCTCTGACGAACATCCTGGTCTGCAGGCTTATGGCGATCTTCCGATGACGTCCTTCCACAGCATCCTAAGGTGACCATTGACCATTTTCGGTGCGTGTCGGTTACCGTGGGTCCAACGGCAATATATAGTCAGGGAACCAGATCATAAGGGCCAGATGGTAAGAGAAAAGAAAGGCAACAGAGAGAGGGGGTGTTAAGTACCACTAGCCAGTTATTTAATTAAGTTTGCAGTTTTTAATGAAAATAGGAGAGGGAGACGTCCAGTAGCAATCCGCATGGACCTGGCTTGAACTACTAACTGTCTCTGATAGATATGAGAATAGATAAGGGAAACGACAACGGCAATCTTCAGGATTTCCTTGAACCAGTTGTCGTCCCACAGAGAAGTCACGACTGACAAAATCGCGGGCTAAAGATATACATCACTAGATTCTTACGCCTGAAACTACAACAGCAACAAACCCTATGAATGAAAGGTTTCAGTGTCTTTTGTTGATGAGTGAATGAGTAAGTGTGTGTGTGCGTGAATGAGACTGAAAGTGGGGAGTGACCTTACACAGAGAATAAATCACAAACACGAATATTAACGTCCACTACAACAAAACTGAGGTAAATTAGCAATGCTAGCTAAAATTATTCAACTGCCACATGGAGCTCGTGAAAATCCCTACAGGTATCTATTACACGAATCACACAAACGCTTGGGAATTACACAAAACACGACAAGCGACTTGAGAAGGGTGTGATTAATAAGCGAATAACGATTCTAGCTTAAACCCTAGTCCTACATTAACAGACGTAACTGCGGGTCACACCGACTTAAAGTTGCCAATCGAACGAATAACTTCAGTTTTACCTGTACCTACTTTCGAACATCGGAGTGGAGATCTATTAGGCATTTATGCAACCCTGGGTTATATCGGGCAATCCTGTGCACTATGATATGGGGGGAGATCCAACGCTACATTCAAAATAACAATTTTATATAAAATCGCGTTACAAGCTCCGTTCTAGCGCCGATAGAACATGTCACCAATAAGCAATGTAATGGTGCTATGGTTAATCCCGGAGGTGTTAACAAAACAACAACCAAATTACGGGAAAAGGAGCGTCGTCTCTTGATTCTTTCCATGTCCCAACTGACCGGAGAGGAGAAGTGAGGTCAGTCAGGGCGAGGGGAGAACGAGATAAAAACGAATAATATTCGTGATAAGAAATCACGAACACGTTAAATTCGTTGCAGTTGAAACAACATAAATCTCTAATAACGAGAGAAAATTAATTAAGTACTTAACTAACAAACGATATTCATGTTTGTTGACCACATACCGCAATCACACAGTAATGCGATCTGAGTTCAGGAAAATAGTGTGAGAATGTGCCATTTCCTGTCACTTGGCATTTTTACCCAACAAAACCAACAGCTTAACACATTTATGGGAGAGAAGGAGACAAAAGAAATAATAGAAGGGGGCCCAAAAGTGTATTTACGTGGTCTTTAGACATGTCTTGGAAAGCGGTCGAGTGTTTTTTCTCTTCATAGAGGTTTTGCGTTTGTGCTGCAAGCCAAAGGATGCGCGACTCCGCTTCCGCCAGATTGTAAAAGTCTTTATGGTGACAGTAATGGTAAATCAATGTACGTAGGACTCACAACACATGTAAGGGGTGAACACAAGCTATAATGACCTTCGTTGGGTAATATGGCATTTACATAAGCCCATTTCTGTTACCAATAGACCACGTGGCTTTAAATCCAATAAGAACCAATGACTCAGCGAGGGCATAGATGACGATGTTATCTGGCCAGCGCCTGACGTGGTAAGGTCGGCCTAGCGTTCGCCTTCAGGTGGCCTCCCTTGCCTCAGGTGGGTTGGCCTGACACGTGACACCACGTTCACTGCTTTACGCTTAGACATCATCTCATGTGTTCCCATACTGTGTGGTACTCTTAGCATAAGAGTTACACCGTTATACCAGTATCACGACCCCTGCAAGCCACTGTACCAGAGTTTTCATAGACTCTTACAGACTGGGGGCAGCGGTGGGATACTGGTATAACGGCGCAACTCTTTATCACAATCATGTCAGAGTTGAGTCTGCACAGGTTGCCAACTAATTCCAACATTTTTTCAAGTTCAACTTCCCACTTTCCACGCAACTGATTTCCTTCCCCTGCCGGAGGACAGATATACGATGATAGGATCATGATGATTGAGGGCACCTCCGACATTGGAACTGCCACGTCCCCCTTTGTTGGAAAAAAACATTCAGATAAAGGTTTATAAATATTAATAACCCTATATTTCCTAACGTAAAAATATATATTCTTACATGACACACACAAAAAAACTTGCTTACCTACATTATCGATATTCTTAATTAAATTACTAAATAACCCTGTAATGAAAGAAAAAATGAAAATAGTATTAACAAACTCCACCTCAGAAAACATTTTATGGATTATAAACATTCAATAGATAAACTGTGTTACCACCCAACGCCTTCGTCCATTTATCTGTTCAGAGTATATTTCTCCCTGAAACGTTTGTTCCAACTTAGACAAGGGAGAGTACACTTCCTCTACTTCCGCACGCGCCGCACTCGTTGCCGGTGTGGCTGTTCGTGCGGGGAAAGTATACCCGCAAGCGGCAACAGCGGCGACTGCGGAAAGTATGCGTGCGTGCGAGTTATTACACTACCTGATATTTCTCAGCCTTCATGTAAATGTTTTACGGTTTAATATTTTTGATAAAGGTTCCATATACATCCCTTTAATATAAATAAAAAATTAAAAAAGACGCCAAATTAACCTTATTCGGCTACATTTTCAATATTTTTGATAAAAGGTTCTATATCCCTTTAGTACAAAAGATAGGACAAAAAATTACTTTCATTAAAACTTGTGCTGCAATCTTCAAAAGAAAACAGGATGTGTCATCACCTCCTTCCACGTCGACATACCTGTTTAGAATGTGATTTTTGTCACTTTGAAAATGGAACTAGAAATTTTGTATCGAAAGGGATCAAAATACCATATATACAGACAAAAGGTTCCTTGCAAATACCACTCAATGTCGTGTACATTTTACTTCCTTAAGATATATTTACCCTTGGGTTTGATTTTTTTCCCTTGAGGGCTGGGGGTTCTTAATTTACCTCCTCGACTATAAAATAAAGGGGGGGAGTCGAGGAGGTAAATTAAGAACCACAGACCTCAAGGGAAAAAAATCGAACCAAGGGTAAATATATCTTAAGGAAGTAAAAATGTACACGACATTGAGTGGTATTTTGCAAGGACCTTTTTGTCTGATATATATGGTATTTTGATCCCTTTCGATACAAATTGCTAGTTCCATTGTCAAAGTTGACAAAAATCACATTCTAAACAGGTATGTCGACGTGGAAGGAGGTGATGACACATCCTGTTTTTCTTTTGAAGATTGCAGCACAAGTTTTAATGAAAGTAATTTCTTTGTCCTATCTTTTGTACTAAAGGGATATAGAACCTTTATCAAAAATATTAAACCGTAAAACATTTACATGAAGGCTGAGAAATATCAGGTAGTGTAATAACTCGCACGCACGCATACTTTCCGCAGTCGTCGCTGTTGCCGCTTGCGGGTATACTTTCCCGCACGAACAGCCACACTGGCAACGAGTGCGGCGCGTGCGGAAGTAGAGGAAGTGTACTCTCCCTTGTCTAAGTTGGAACAAACGTTTCAGGGAGAAATATACTCTGAACAGATAAATGGACGAAGGCGTTGGGTGGTAACACAGTTTATCTATTGAATGTTTATAATCCATAAAAATGATTTCTGAGGTGGAGTTTGTTAATACTATTTTCATTATTTCTTTCATTACAGGGTTATTTAGTAATTTAATTAAGAATATCGATAATGTAGGTAAGCAAGTTTTTTTGTGTGTGTCATGTAAGAATATATATTTTTACGTTAGGAAATATTGGGTTATTAATATTTATAAACCTTTATCTGAATGTTTTTTTCCGACAAAGGGGACGTGGCAGTTCCAATGTCGGAGGTGCCCTCAATCGTCATGATCTTATCATCGTATATCTGTCCTCCGGCAGGGGAAGGAAAATCAGTTGCGTGGAAAGTGGGAAGTTGAACTTGAATAAATGTTGGAATAGTTGGCAACCTGTGCAGACTCAACTCTGACATGATTGTGATAAAGAGTTGCGCCGTTATACCAGTATCCCACCGCTGCTACCAGTCTGTAAGAGTCTATGAGAACTCTGGTACAATGGCTTGCAGGGGTAGTGATACTGGTATAACGGTGTAGCTCTTTATTGCTAAGAGTACCACACTGCATGGGAACATACGAGATGATGTCTAAGCGTAAAGCAGTGCACGTGGTGTCACGTGTCAGGCCAACCCACCTGAGGCAAGGGGAGGCCACCTGAAGGCGAACGCTAGGCCGACCTTACCACGTCAGGCGCTGGCCAGATAACATCGTCATCTATGCCCTCGCTGAGTCATTGGTTCTTATTTGGGATTTAAAGCCACGTGGTCTATTGGTAACAGAAATAGGCTTATGTAAATGCCATATTACCCAACGAAGGTCATTATAGCTTGTGTTCACCCCTTTACATGTGTTGTGAGTCCTACGTACATTGACTACCATTACTGTTCACCATTAAAGACTTTTACAATCTGGCGGAAGCGGAGTCGCTGCATCCTTTTGGCTTGCAGCACAAACGCAAACCTCCTATGAAGAGAAAAAACACTCGACCGCTTTCCAAGACATGTCTAAAGACCACGTAAATACACTTTTGGGCCCCCTTCTATTATTTCTTTTCCCTTCCTTCTTCTCCCATAAATGTGTTAAGCTGTGGTTTTGTTGGGTAAAAATGCCAAGTGACAGGAAATGGCACATTCTCACACTATTTTCCTGAACTCAGATCGCATACTGTGTGATTGCGGTATGTGGTCAACAAACATGAATATCGTTTGTTAGTTAAGTACTTATTAATTTCTCTCGTTATTAGAGATTTATGTTGTTTCAACTGCAACGAATTTAACGTGTTCGTGATTTATCTTATCACGAATATTATTTCGTTTTTATCTCTGTTCCTCCCCTCGCCCTGACCTGACCTCACTTTCTCCTCTCCGTCAGTTGGGACATGGAAAGAATCAAGAGACGACCGCTCATTTTTCCTGTAATTTGGTTGTTGTTTTATTGACACCTTCGGGATTAACCATAGCACCGTTACATTGCTCATTGGTGACATGTTCCTATCGGCGCTAGAACGGAGCTTGTAACGCGATTTTATATAAAATTGTTATTTTGAATGTAGCGTTGGATCTCCCCCCATATCATAGTGCACAGGATTGCCCGATATAACCCAGGGTTTGCATAAATGCCTAATAGATCTCCACTCCGATATTCGAAAGTAGGTACAGGTAAAACTGAAGTTATTCGTTCGATTGGCAACTTTAAGTCGGTGTGACCCGCAGTTACGTCTGTTATGTAGGACTAGGGTTTAAGCTAGAATCGTTATTCGCTTATTAATCACACCTTCTCAAGTCGCTTGTCGTGTTTTGCGTAATTCCCAAGCGTTTGTGTGATTTGTGTAATAGATACCTGTAGGATTTTCACGAGCTCCCATGTGGCAGTTGAATAATTTTTAGCTAGCATTGCTAATTTACCTCAGTTTTTTGTAGTGAACGTTAATATTCGTGTTTGTGATTCATTCTCTGTGTAAGGTCACTCCCCACTTTCAGTCTCATTCACGCACACACACACTTACTCATTCACTCATCAACAAAAGACACTGAAACCTTTTCATTCATAGGGTTTGTTGCTGTTGTAGTTGCAGGCGTAAGATCTATGATGTATATCTTTAGCCCGCGATTTTGTCAGTCGTGACTTCTCTGTGGGACGACAACTGGTTCAAGGAAATCCCTGAAGATTGCGTTGTCGTTTCCCTTATCTATTCTCATATCTATCAGAGACAGTTAGTAGTTCAAGCCAGGTCCATGCGGATTGCTACTGACGTCTCCCTCTCCTATTTTCATTAAAAACTGCAAACTTAATTAAATAACTGGCTAGTGGTACTTAACACCCCCTCTTCTCTGTTGCCTTTCTTTTCTCTTACCATCTGGCCCTTATGATCTGGTTCCCTGACTATATATTGCCGTTGGACCCACGGTAAACCGACACTGCACCGAAAATGGTCAATGGTCACCTTAGGATGCTGTGGGAAGGACATCATCGGATGATCGCCATAGGCCTGCAGACCAGGATGTTCGTCAGAGCAGGTGTTAAGCCGTCCCATGATGTAGTGGACGGGTGCTGCCTGCCAAGGCGCCTGTAGATCAGCGAAGGACCAGGAACTCGCCAGCACAGGTACCAGTCGCCCCAAATTGCCGTGGATGGGCGACGCCTGGTGGACGCCCGCAGATCCAGTCAACTCCAGGAGGTTGTTACGCAGGTATCAGCTGCCCTGAGATGCCGCCCCCCTGCCCGATGCCCGTAGATCCAGATGAAGATTACGAGGACGTGAGGACGAGCATGAATCTGAGAAGGACCCTGGACGAGATCTGTGAGGACGTGTAGACGAGACGCCGCTGACTTAGGCCTGGACGAGGACTACGAGGAAGTCTAGACAAATCAGAAGTCAAGGAGGCCCTCTATGAGACTTTCGAGGACAGTCAGATTACACCGAGGACCAGGAAGAAGAGGACGACAAGGACAAGCAATAGAAATTGTACCAGGACAACGCACACGAAAACATGATAACCAGCCGAATTAGGTCACCCTTGAGGCAGATCTAAGGCGCCCCGAGGACGAGGCGCGAGTAGGTGCCAAGCAATATGGCATATACATTAGTCTATTTCTGTTACCAATAGACCACGTGGCTCCAAATCCCAAATAAGAACCACTGACTCAGTGAGGGCGTAGATGACGATGTTTATCTGACCTCGCCTAACCCGACAGTTTTATGGCCAGTGCCCGACGTGGTAAGGTCGACCTCCTTCGTCTTCAGATGGCCTCCCCTTGCCTCAGGCGGGTTGGCCTAACATGTGACACTGCACACACCGCTTTACCCTTAGACATCGTCTCGTGTGTTCCAGTACTGTGTGGTACTCTTAGCAATAAAGAGTTACGCCGTTATACTAGTATCACTACCCTTGCAAGTCACTGTACCAGAGTTCTCATAGACTCTCACACACACATATATATGTATATGTATATATATGCCTTTTTATATTCACAGTATGTACACACACACACACACATGTATATAACAACTCTCCCTGACCAGGACTCGAACCGGTATGAACCGTGTGACACGATCGGTTTAGCACTGGTCCTCCGGTTCATTCCCGGAGTGACCTAGGTTCGAGAGTCATGGTCAGGGAGGATTGTTATATATCTATATCAATGCGCTATTGCATTATTCCATCTTTCATATATATATATATATATATATATATATATATATATATATATATATATCATCATCATCATCAAGGGGCTAACGCCGACGGGGGCGCATGGCCGCATCCACCCTTCGCTTCCAGCCACGAAGATCCCTCGAGGCGAGTCTCCAGGCAGGCACACGACCCATCTCTAATTCCTCGCGACAGGTCTCGTCGAGCTGCCCAAGCCATGATCTCCTAGGACGTCCCACAGGTCTCCTCCACCCAGGGTTGTCTCGCAGAGATACAACCTGATGGGCAGGGTCGTCCATAGGGAGGCGAGCTAGGTGGCCATATAGCCTGAGTTGGCGATCCCGGATTATGCAAGTAACAGGTCCCATGCCAGTCTCACGGTGTAACACGTGGTCCTGCCAACTGTACCCCATGATCCGGCGAAGGGATTTGTTACAAAAGGCATCAAGGCGAGACTCCAAGGCACTGGATAGCGTCCAGGTTTCGCTTCCATAGAGCAAAACTGGAAGTATCAAGGCCTTGAAGACAGCTGGTACCGACATCTCCAAACGCTCTTGTTGATCGAGTTCATGGCTCCTGTTGCCAGACCAATCCGTCTACTGACTTCCTGGTCTGACAACCCAGAGATATGGACTACGCTACCAAGGTATGTAAAACTTTCTGTGACTTCAACGTCCTCGCCGCAAGCATGGATCAATTGAACGGGTTTCCCCTAACAGGCCCCAAAGTCCTGAATCTTGGTCTTCGTCCAGGAGACCTCTAGGCCTAGGGGCTTCGCCTCATTGCTAAATGCATCAAGAGCCGCCACAAGTGACTCCAAGGACTCAGATAGGATGGCAACATCGTCGGCAAAGTGTTGCTCCGCACTGACTTTGGCTAGTACCTCTGCCCATTATCCAGTCCATACAAGTGTTGAAAAGTGTGGGTGCAAGGACACAGCCTTGCCTCACCCCTGAATTAACAGGGAAGAAGTTCGACATACCCCCAACACACTTTACAGCACTTTCTGTACCAGTATAGAGGCTTGCTATCAGGCCAATAATCTGTGTCGGAATTCCCCTGAGCCTCAGGATCTCCCATAGCGATTCCCGATGCACCGAGTCAAACGCCTTCTTGAGGTCAATGTAGGCTGCGAGCAACCCACGACCAAACTCACGACGGCATTCCACAATTACTCGAAGCGCTAGTATACGGTCTATTGTGGACTTACCAGGAGTAAATCCAGACTGCTCCGGTCTCTGGTGCCACAGTAGGTGGTTGCGGATCCGTTTCAGAAGAATGTGGGCGAGAACCTTGCCTGGTATGCTGAGCAGTGTAATGCCACGGTAGTTGCTACAGTCCCATCGATCCCCTTTCCCCTTCCAGAGAGGGATGACCACGCCCTCAGCAGGTCAGGGGGAATGGTACCAGACTGCCAAATGGCAGTCAGGACTGTATGCAGGCCTCGAGCCATAGGTTCACCCCCAGCCTTTAGCAGTTCAGCAGGGATATCACATATGCCTGCAGCTTTCCCACTCTTCAGCTTGGAAATCGCCATCCTAACCTCTGTTAGGGTAGGAGGTTCCTCGCTGATGGGTGGGTCTGGCACAGGCACTGTGACATCGCTTGCATCCAAGCTAACTGTTGGAGGGTCCACCTGGTACAACTGTTCAAAATACTCAACGTTCACGAACCCCAACATGATCTGAGATGATTCGACCATCCGCTGATCGGACTGCAGTCATCTGTGAGGAGGGCTTAGGGTTCAGTTTTCTCAGGGCTTGGTAGGCAGGGCA
>NC_051394.1:34444174-34456674 GCF_015228065.2 Penaeus monodon
TAAGACTTCTGCAGTGCCTCCTCGTGGCCACCCATGGGGAACTGGGTACCTTGCGGTCCCAGGCTAAATCTGTGGGGGATCTCGGAGCAGCAGGAGGCCCCAGAGGTACGGAGTTATGGCCCACCAGCGTGTGGACACGCTCTGGCTTCGTACCAACTCCTGCCCCTAGCCACCCTGGGGTAATGGGGCGGCTCGGGGGAGGTGGGCCTTGCCAGTCCTCCTCCCCCCAGAATGACCCTCTGGCAACGTCGCATATAAATGGAAATGCTGGGGGGAGGGGTGTTGTCCCTCCCACCCAGCAAGTAAGGCGGGCTGTGGGTCCCGCTGGGAGGGCAAATGTCGGGGTGCAGGATTGGAACGAGAGTTACTCGTCCCGCCAACCCACCCTGAAGCTTGTGGGGGAAAGCCCTCGGGAACCCCACAGGTGGATAGGCGGTCCCACAGCCTGCCGACCCCCTTTATTCGGGGCTGTGTTGGCGGGGGCGGCAGAGGTGGCGTGCACCCGGAGTGACCACCCGAGGCTTAATCTCAGGCGTGCTCTCCGGGTAGGCGCTTGGAACATCCGGTCCTTGCGGCAGGATGAGCGGTTACCTCTGCTATCGCGGGAATTGAAGCGACTGGGAGTTGAGGTGGCTGCCCTCTCAGAGGTGAGAAGACCTGGTAGCGGCACGATCAGTGTGGGTGGTTACACCTACTACTGGTCGGGCCACAGCAATGGTCACCACCTCCAGGGTGTAGCCATAGCCATCTCCAGTCGACTTCAGCGTGCGGTAGTCGAGGTGACACCGGTTGATGAGCGTATCATGGCATTGAGACTGAAGCATGCTTTTGGCTTCTTGTCTCTTATTGCTGTATATGCTCCTACCGATGTATATAAAACCGATGTGAAAGAGGCGTTCTATGCCAAACTCGCATCTGTGGCAGACGATTGCCCCCGGCGAGACATTCGCATTGTTCTGGGCGACTTCAATGCGGTATCCGGCTGCGACCGAGATGGCTACGAGATGTCTGTCGGCCCCCATGGCTCGGGAGCTGATCCCAGCAGCGAGAATAGCCTCCTTCTCCGGGACTTTGCTAGGTCCCAGAAAATGAGGATCTCTGGCTCCTGGTACAAGCGCTCCAACCCGCATCGCTGGACTTGGTACATTAGAGGCCACTGAAGCATGTCGCAAGGCTCGGCTGAATGGGAATCAAGTCTTGCGTCGTTCCATGGTGCGTAGGGCTCGTACACTGCTGAGAATGGACAAGGAACAGTCCATCAGGAATCTTGCTGAGGAGGTCGAAGGCCATTTTTTGGTAAATGACCTTCGCCCTGCCTACCAAGCCCTGAGAAAACTGAACCCTAAGCCCTCCTCACAGATGACTGCAGTCCGATCAGGGGATGGACGGATCATCTCAGATCATGTTGGGGTTCGTGAACGTTGAGTATTTTGAACAGTTGTACCAGGTGGACCCTCCAACAGTTAGCTTGGATGCAAGCGATGTCACAGTGCCTGTGCCAGACCCACCCATCAGCGAGGAACCTCCTACCCTAACAGAGGTTAGGCTGGCGATTTCCAAGCTGAAGAGTGGGAAAGCTGCAGGCATATGTGATATCCCTGCTGAACTGCTAAAGGCTGGGGGTGAACCTATGGCTCGAGGCCTGCATACAGTCCTGACTGCCATTTGGCAGTCTGGTACCATTCCCCCTGACCTGCTGAGGGGCGTGGTCATCCCTCTCTGGAAGGGGAAAGGGGATCGATGGGACTGTAGCAACTACCGTGGCATTACACTGCTCAGCATACCAGGCAAGGTTCTCGCCCACATTCTTCTGAAACGGATCCGCAACCACCTACTGTGGCACCAGAGACCGGAGCAGTCTGGATTTACTCCTGGTAAGTCCACAATAGACCGTATACTAGCGCTTCGAGTAATTGTGGAATGCCGTCGTGAGTTTGGTCGTGGGTTGCTCGCAGCCTACATTGACCTCAAGAAGGCGTTTGACTCGGTGCATCGGGAATCGCTATGGGAGATCCTGAGGCTCAGGGGAATTCCGACACAGATTATTGGCCTGATAGCAAGCCTCTATACTGGTACAGAAAGTGCTGTAAAGTGTGTTGGGGGTATGTCGAACTTCTTCCCTGTTAATTCAGGGGTGAGGCAAGGCTGTGTCCTTGCACCCACACTTTTCAACACTTGTATGGACTGGATAATGGGCAGAGGTACTAGCCAAAGTCAGTGCGGAGCAACACTTTGCCGACGATGTTGCCATCCTATCTGAGTCCTTGGAGTCACTTGTGGCGGCTCTTGATGCATTTAGCAATGAGGCGAAGCCCCTAGGCCTAGAGGTCTCCTGGACCAAGACCAAGATTCAGGACTTTGGGGGCCTGTTAGGGGAACCCGTTCAGTCGATCCATGCTTGCGGCGAGGACGTTGAAGTCCACGAAAGTTTTACATACCGTGGTAGCGTAGTCCATATCTCTGGGTTGTCAGACCAGGAAGTCAGTAGACGGATTGGTCTGGCAACAGGAGCCATGAACTCGATCAACAAGAGCGTTTGGAGATGTCGGTACCTATGCAGAGGGACCAAGCTGCATGTCTTCAAGGCCTTGATACTTCCAGTTTTGCTCTATGGAAGCGAAACCTGGACGCTATCCAGTGCCTTGGAGTCTCGCCTTGATGCCTTTTGTAACAAATCCCTTCGCCGGATCATGGGGTACAGTTGGCAGGACCACGTGTTACACCGTGAGACTGGCATGGGACCTGTTACTTGCATAATCCGGGATCGCCAACTCAGGCTATATGGCCACCTAGCTCGCCTCCCTATGGACGACCCTGCCCATCAGGTTGTATCTCTGCGAGACAACCCTGGGTGGAGGAGACCTGTGGGACGTCCTAGGAGATCATGGCTTGGGCAGCTCGACGAGACCTGTCGCGAGGAATTAGAGATGGGCCGTGTGCCTGCCTGGAGACTCGCCTCGAGGGATCTTCGTGGCTGGAAGCGAAGGGTGGATGCGGCCATGCGCCCCCGTCGGCGTTAGCCCCTTGATGATGATGATGATATATATATATATATATATATATATATATATATATATATATATATATATGAAAGATGAATAATGCAATAGCGCATTGATATAGATATATAACAATCCTCCCTGACCATGACTCTCGAACCTAGGTCACTCCAGGAATGAACCGGAGGACCAGTGCTAAACCGATCGTGTCACACGGTTCATACCGGTTCGAGTCCTGGTCAGGGAGAGTTGTTATATACATGTGTGTGTGTGTGTGTACATACTGTGAATATAAAAAGGCATATATATACATATACATATATATGTGTGTGTGAGAGTCTATGAGAACTCTGGTACAGTGACTTGCAAGGGTAGTGATACTAGTATAACGGCGTAACTCTTTATTGCTAAGAGTACCACACAGTACTGGAACACACGAGACGATGTCTAAGGGTAAAGCGGTGTGCGCAGTGTCACATGTTAGGCCAACCCGCCTGAGGCAAGGGGAGGCCATCTGAAGACGAAGGAGGTCGACCTTACCACGTCGGGCACTGGCCATAAACTGTCGGGTTAGGCGAGGTCAGATAACATCGTCATCTACGCCCTCACTGAGTCAGTGGTTCTTATTTGGGATTTGGAGCCACGTGGTCTATTGGTAACAGAAATAGACTAATGTATATGCCATATTGCTTGGCCACCTACTCGCGCCTCGTCCTCGGGGCGCCTTAGATCTGCCTCAAGGGTGACCTAATTCGGCTGGTTATCATGTTTTCGTGTGCGTTGTCCTGGTACATTTTCATTGCTTGTCCTTGTCGTCCTCTTCTTCCTGGTCCTCGGTGTAATCTGACTGTCCTCGAAAGTCTCATAGAGGGCCTCCTTGACTTCTGATTTGTCTAGACTTCCTCGTAGTCCTCGTCCAGGCCTAAGTCAGCGGCGTCCTCGTCTACACGTCCTCACAGATCTCGTCCAGGTCCTTCTCAGATTCATGCTCGTCCTCACGTCCTCGTAATCTTCATCTGGATCTACGGGCATCGGGCAGGGGGGCGGCATCTCAGGGCAGCTGATACCTGCGCTAACAAGCTCCTGGAGTTGACTGGATCTGCGGGCGTCCGCCAGGCGTCGCCCATCCACGGCAATTTGGGGTGACTGGTACCTGTGCTGGCGAGTTCCTGGACCTTCGCTGGATCTACGGGCGTCTTGGCAGGCAGCAACCGTCCACTACATCATAGGACGGCTTAACACCTGCTCTGACGAACATCCTGGTCTGCAGGCTTATGGCGATCTTCCGATGACGTCCTTCCCACAGCATCCTAAGGTGACCATTGACCATTTTCGGTGCGTGTCGGTTACCGTGGGTCCAACGGCAATATATAGTCAGGGAACCAGATCATAAGGGCCAGATGGTAAGAGAAAAAGAAAGGCAACAGAGAAGAGGGGGTGTTAAGTACCACTAGCCAGTTATTTAATTAAGTTTGCAGTTTTTAATGAAAATAGGAGAGGGAGACGTCAGTAGCAATCCGCATGGACCTGGCTTGAACTACTAACTATCTCTGATAGATATGAGAATAGATAAGGGAAACGACAACGGCAATCTTCAGGGATTTCCTTGAACCAGTTGTCGTCCCACAGAGAAGTCACGACTGACAAAATCGCGGGCTAAAGATATACATTATAGATCTTACGCCTGCAACTACAACAGCAACAAACCCTATGAATGAAAAGGTTTCAGTGTCTTTTGTTGATGAGTGAATGAGTAAGTGTGTGTGTGCGTGAATGAGACTGAAAGTGGGGAGTGACCTTACACAGAGAATAAATCACAAACACGAATATTAACGTCCACTACAACAAAACTGAGGTAAATTAGCAATGCTAGCTAAAAATTATTCAACTGCCACATGGGAGCTCGTGAAAATCCCTACAGGTATCTATTACACAAATCACACAAACGCTTGGGAATTACGCAAAACACGACAAGCGACTTGAGAAGGGTGTGATTAATAAGCGAATAACGATTCTAGCTTAAACCCTAGTCCTACATTAACAGACGTAACTGCGGGTCACACCGACTTAAAGTTGCCAATCGAACGAATAACTTCAGTTTTACCTGTACCTACTTTCGAACATCGGAGTGGAGATCTATTAGGCATTTATGCAACCCTGGGTTATATCGGGCAATCCTGTGCACTATGATATGGGGGGAGATCCAACGCTACATTCAAAATAACAATTTTATATAAAATCGCGTTACAAGCTCCGTTCTAGCGCCGATAGAACATGTCACCAATGAGCAATGTAACGGTGCTATGGTTAATCCCGAAGGTGTCAATAAAACAACAACCAAATTACAGGAAAAACTAGCGGTCGTCTCTTGATTCTTTCCATGTCCCAACTGACCGGAGAGGAGAAAGTGAGGTCAGGTCAGGGCGAGGGGAGGAACGAGATAAAAACGAAATAATATTCGTGATAAGATAAATCACGAACACGTTAAATTCGTTGCAGTTGAAACAACATAAATCTCTAATAACGAGAGAAATTAATTAAGTACTTAACTAACAAACGATATTCATGTTTGTTGACCACATACCGCAATCACACAGTAATGCGATCTGAGTTCAGGAAAATAGTGTGAGAATGTGCCATTTCCTGTCACTTGGCATTTTTACCCAACAAAACCAACAGCTTAACACATTTATGGGAGAAGAAGGAAGACAAAAGAAATAATAGAAGGGAGCCCAAACGTGTACTTACGTGGTCTTTAGACATGTCTTGGAAAGCGGTCGAGTGTTTTTTCTCTTCTTAGGAGGTTTTGCGTTTGTGCTGCGAGCCAAAAGGATGCAGCGACTCCGCTTCCGACAGATTGTAAAAGTCTTTAATGGTGAACAGTAATGGTAGTCAATGTACGTAGGACTCACAACACATGTAAAGGGGTGAACACAAGCTATAATGACCTTCGTTGGGTAATACGGCATTTACATAAGCCTATTTCTGTTACCAATAGACCACGTGGCTTTAAATCCCAAATAAGAACCAATGACTCAGCAAGGCCATAGATGACGATGTTATCTGGCCAGCGCCTGATGTGGTAAGGTCGGCCTAGCGTTCGCCTTCAGGTGGCCTCCCCTTGCCTCAGGTGGGTTGGCCTGACACGTGACACCACGTGCACTGCTTTACGCTTAGACATCATCTCATGTGTTCCCATACTGTGTGGTACTCTTAGCAATAAAGAGTTACACCGTTATACCAGTATCACTACCCCTGCAAGCCACTGTACCAGAGTTTTCATAGACTCTTACAGACTGGTGGCAGCGGTGGGATACTGGTATAACGGCGCAACTCTTTATCGCAATCATGTCAGAGTTGAGTCTGCACAGGTTGCCAACTAATTCCAACATTTATTCAAGTTCAACTTCCCACTTTCCACGCAACTGATTTTCCTTCCCCTGCCGGAGGACAGATATACGATGATAGGATCATGACGATTGAGGGCACCTCCGACATTGGAACTGCCACGTCCCCTTTGTCGGAAAAAAACATTCAGATAAAGGTTTATAAATATTAATAACCCTATATTTCCTAACGTAAAAATATATATTCTTACATGACACACACAAAAAAACTTGCTTACCTACATTATCGATATTCTTAATTAAATTACTAAATAACCCTGTAATGAAAGAAATAATGAAAATAGTATTAACAAACTCCACCTCAGAAATCATTTTTATGGATTATAAACATTCAATAGATAAACTGTGTTACCACCCAACGCCTTCGTCCATTTATCTGTTCAGAGTATATTTCTCCCTGAAACGTTTGTTCCAACTTAGACAAGGGAGAGTACACTTCCTCTACTTCCGCACGCGCCGCACTCGTTGCCGGTGTGGCTGTTCGTGCGGGGAAAGTATACCCGCAAGCGGCAACAGCGGCGACTGCGGAAAGTATGCGTGCGTGCGAGTTATTACACTACCTGATATTTCTCAGCCTTCATGTAAATGTTTTACGGTTTAATATTTTTGATAAAGGTTCCATATACATCCCTTTAATATAAATAAAAAATTAAAAAGAAATTGTTTTCACTAAAACTTGTGCTGCAATCTTCAAAAGAAAAACAGGATGTGTCATCACCTCCTTCCACGTCGACATACCTGTTTAGAATGTGATTTTTGTCAACTTTGACAATGGAACTAGCAATTTGTATCGAAAGGGATCAAAATACCATATATATCAGACAAAAAGGTCCTTGCAAAATACCACTCAATGTCGTGTACATTTTTACTTCCTTAAGATATATTTACCCTTGGTTCGATTTTTTTCCCTTGAGGTCTGTGGTTCTTAATTTACCTCCTCGACTATAATTTACTATAATTTCCCTCTTCAACTGTATATTGCTCTTCATACACCTCTTTACTGCATGTAAAAAAAATGTACTATTCATATTTTGCAAATATTTTTATTAAGAAAAATGTATAGTTGCGATAACTTGATTTAAGAAAAAATAAAAATGCATCATGCATTACCAGTTTGGAAATTCGCATCTGCCTGGTAAGACCTATTACATTGAGGGTGTCATGTACATTTTCACTTCCTTGGGGTAAATTTACCTTTGGGTCGAAATTCACTACTTTAGACTAATTTGTCCTTGACTTTGTCCAGTACACGTAAAATTATAAAAGCTCTATGGCAAGGACAAACGAGTTGTATTATTTTACCCTAAAATTCTTTCATATCTTACGAAAGTCTCATTTCACAGTACAGAGAATTCCTTTGTTTTGATAAAGAGCCAGTTACTATGAAGGGGAAAATGGGATAATAATTATGAAAAACCCATTTTTAAACAAGTGTTTGCATTTTTTAATATTAAAATACTTTACAGATTTTTTTAAGGTTTCCGCCGCTACAAAAGGCAGTGATTTAGTGAAAAATATATCTTAGGCAGAAGGATGCCCAAGGCTTTTGACTTGTTTAATTGTTTTGTTATTGGCTTTTTTACGTGTCGGAAATGTGCATTAAGAAAATATTAAAGAGGTCGAGCTGCTAGTTTTATTTAATGTCAATGTAATATGATTTGCCTCTCTTTGTACAGGCAGATTTAAGAAAATAATATTTTGTATGTTGTATTACTTTAAAAGTGTTGACTGAATGTGCGTTATCTGGTAAAGCAAATCACCCGTAGTCCGATGGTGAGATAACCATCTCCCAAAGACAGCACCGTAGCTAGCTCCATCTCTTGCCGCATATTTGTAAGCAAGTGAGAAAGACAATAGCAGAGAGATCGATTAGTAAAGTTTGCATATCGGTGAGGGTTAATATGAGTTTCTTTTTCTTGTTTGGTTACATCTTAAGACGAGAGTGCACCACCGCCGTAATTCCTCAAAATATGATTGATTGATTCAGAATTATCTTATCGAATACCTTTCAATATTAAAATTTTTAAGTATTTCAAACGTTAAAAATCTATCAATAAGTAATTTCTCATATAAGCAAACATATAAACATGTCAAAATCAAAATAAAATTTAAAATTTAAAAGTATAAAATTATTGCATAAATATACACAATTAAACTTTGTTGAAAATATTAGTCTCTTTTAAGAAACTAGTAAGACATACGTTAAAATCCTTCCCAGCACATATTTCAGTGTATATGGAGGGGGAGGGGGGGAGACAAGTACATATGTCTTTGGCCTGAGAATGCTGTGATGACGAGCATGCACGTTCTTTCTCCGGTGAGATCTTTTGGTTGTCATATGTTGACATATGTCGGTGAGAACACACAATAGGTATAATTACGCATAAGAATCAAGAGCATATAGAGCAGGTTCTCATAATTAGGACAATTTTTGATATATCGTTAAGTAACTTTTCACAATAAACTTGATAAGGTTGATGTGTACTACTTCTACTTCAAAAAATTGTTATCAATAAAGAATGAAGATTTAGTGTTGTTTGTTTGCTTTTCCATCTTTATACACGTGCAAACACACGAAAAACAGGTGTAATTACACTTACATATTAATAAAGTTTTTTTTTTTTAATTGCCGATGTGTATTAGAATATATACACATGTCCAGGCTTATTTCTCCCTTCTGATATGCGCGTGCAGAAGAGAGAAAGAGAGAGAGAGCGGGGCTGGAGCCTTGTATGTTGGCTTGCAGTGAGATTTTCTGCAGAATATTTTCTCGTAGTGGGGCATTTTAAATTTTCTATTCAAGACTTTGTGTCATTATATCTACAATCAGTGTTGAAAAATAATTTATCAAAAATTATATATATATATATATATATATATATATATATATATATATATATATATATATATATATATATATATATATATATATATATATATATATATATTGGCAGTCCCCTGCTTGATACATAGCGAATGCGTGAGGCAGTAAAAGGAGACCAAGGCAGCAGCAGTGCCCCGTGAGAAGAAAACAAAAATTCCCAGCAAAATCAGATGTAAGTACACTGAATCAGTTAATCGTTTACAGAAACTGCGCATATGATTCAGGATAAGTTAGTGGGAATAGTACACCAGCTCTGATTAAATGTGTTTAGCACTTCACAATAAGCCTAATATTTTTTATGGTTAATGTGATCAATATTTTTGTTATAATGTCGATGTGTAATAGAATATATACAAATGCCCACGCTAGATTCTCCCTCCCAGAAGAGAGAGAATTTGAATTTAAATATGAGGTGGGAGGGGGGGTATAGAAACGTTAAATGGCACTGGATGTCCATCTATATACACAGAACACGACCCACAGAATTATCGTCCCACACTCGCAGCTTACAGAACACCTGTTGGGCCACCTGTTGCTACCACTTCTGGCAAGAAGATCTGAGATATCGTAAGGGAAAAGAGGTCAGACACAGCAGACGTCTTAGCCAGGTGTACAGCATACCTTGCAGTGCCTGTGATAAAGTATACATAGGTGAGACAGGACGAGGCCCCCCACTAACAACGAATTGACCGACACCGCAGTAGTCTCCGACGACATTATAGTAGACGATTGGTTGGGCATCTACTATTTGGGCTACTGGTGTCTTATCTCTTTGGGGAGTGTTTGTTGTGGGTGTGAGTGCCCACAGGTATGGCTGGGTGCTGAAGATGAAGTCAGAGATCAACAGGGGAGCCGGTAGGCTCCCCAGTCGGCTAAGGACTGGGCAGTCCTTGTGTTGCTACTGCTGTTGTCGTGTTCTGCTGGAGGATCGGGGAATGCTGATCTCGGTTCTGGATTCTGTGGCTTAAGTTCACGAGCGCAGTGTAAGGGAATGAGGGGGGGCGCTGTCCAAGGAGAAAGAATTAATACACCATGCCTAGTCTAAAGGCAGAAGCTGAGAGAGTCATTGCAGCCATCACTCCTCCAGGTAGTAGAACCTACTTCACGGATGGAGTCAATCGATCCCTTAAACCACACTGCAGACGCTGGCTTTGCAGCAAGGGATGCCACAACGCCTCCTCGCTCCTCGGGCAGAAGTCATACATAGAGACTCCAGGGCAGATATTGACTGTCTATAGCAAAGCTCACCCAAAGACAACATCTACCTCCTCACCACTGTCCTCATCATAGCACAGAGGATTCTTACTCAGGGTAGGTAGCTTGCTGACAGACTAGCTGACACTGGCAGGGGTATGCCCCCAAATCCTGTGATCATAAAACCGAGCCGAAAAAATATTAAGCAGAAGTGTAATGCCACAACTCGTGCCTTCCTCCTGCAGCTTCACAAAGAGAAAACGAAATCCTCCCCCTCGGCCAGATGGTACACAGACGCTACAGGCTATGAGCCATTGGCACTCTCTGAAGCAACCAATAGCGGTACCGAAGTCATTCTTCACAGAATCAAACTAGGTTAACATTGCGCATGGCAGATCATAGAGACAATTGACCATGCAGACAGGTGTTGCATGTACTGTGGCGAGCCGAACGCCACGTTGGTAAATTTCAAAATTGTGAGCACACACAATTTCTGCGACAGGGTCCGCCCACAACAGCCACCGGGCTGGTAAAGAGATTATGCCGCATGCTTACATCATGGCGGCAAGAGCGCCTGCTGGCAACCCCGCCACCACGGTAAGCAGAGAGTGTCAGAGAACAAAATGAGACCGCCATAAATAGTTGACACAGGTCGGGCCATATGTATAAAGGCCCGAGCGAAGCCAGAACTCCGCAAATCTCAAACGACGACAATGTCTCCTTTTACGGTGTCATAAATCTCTGAATATGAGCACAGGGGAACTCGCGACCACGAGAGCTTAATCACTGGTCCTTTTTTCAATAGATATCACACAGATCTAAAAAAAAAAAAAAAAAAAAACATAACTGATAAAGTCCGGGAGCGTGATTCATTGTCCCGATTTGTCGGTGTGTATATATAAAGGCTATCGCAACTGGTTTTCATTCAGTCGTCTGCAAGGTAATGTATTTTCCGGTCATCTCAGACTTGAATTCATTTTTTAGAGCTCAGATCGTGAGCCTGTGCAATACACCTTATTAATCATACTTTACTGCCCCTTATGATTAGCTTTAATTACCATTTTTGTTGTCATTATTTTTTTCATTAATACTATCATTATTATTTCCATTGTTATTCTTGTTTGTGTTGCTTTTGTTCCTATCGCCGGTATTATCATCATGATTGCCTTAACCATAATTATTATTACCTATGAAAAACATTATCGTTATAACAACTGCAGACTTATGTCCAATTATGTCCACATTCACTTTTCTCCTCATAAAGGAGTAATATATTGACGTCATGTTCCGCTGTGAGAAAATGCTGAGCAAAAGTGAAACTTTCATATATTTGCGATATAGTATGTGATATCACTGATGTGTGATTTGATATTATATGCCTAACTATCTCACTGTAACTGTTTCAGGTCGTCAGTAAAAATTCTGATCCATCAAGCACTTCGAGACATGGTAATTTTTTTTTTTTTTTTCTTTCATATATTCGAAATTGTTATTCGAGTTGTATCTGATGCCATGCCAGTTCATTTATTTTTCTTCTTTTTTTTCCTTCTTTTCTTAGCACCATCTGTTTTTGTTTTTGTTTTTTTCTTTTTTTCAACCATTTGCCAGAAAAAGAAAGCATCACTGGTAACTAATAAGTATAGGGATATGCGTCTTTCAGGACGAGAGTAAGATCATCAAAGATTCTATTCATGGATACATTGAGATCCCTGCTCTCTGTGTCCGAATCATTGACACTCCGCAGTTTCAGAGACTCAGGTATTTAAATCAAATAAGTAATGTGGTTGCTGTTTACCTGTTAAAATCTGTGGGCGTCTTGCTGATCCTGTGTGTGCCTGTTTACACACCTTCAGCCATTAAAGGATAATTGCATAATACTTGATCATTTCAGGTTTCTGAAGCAGCTTGGTACGGCTTCTTTCGTGTATCCCGCTGCGTCTCACAACCGCTTCGAACACTGTCTCGGGTGAGTTCGAACTCTGTCTTGTAAAATAATTTGGTTGCTAATCTAAGCAC
>NC_051394.1:34469174-34481674 GCF_015228065.2 Penaeus monodon
ATGCGCTGAATGACACCTGAAAGGGCATTGTGTCGAGCTAAGTGTGCACAGTCGTCAGCATAGAAGATAGTGAGTGAGGTTGTGTGTGGGGTCTGGTCTGAAACTTTGTTTAAAATTTTAAATTCTAATCTGCAGTTATCAAGAAAACTGCAGAGCACCTTTTTAATCCAAGGTGGAAAGTTAAATTTAGTGCACAGCTTGTACTTGAGGCCATGAGACCGTGTCAAAGGCTCGCTCAACATCTTTTGTGACAAGAAGTCTTTAGTCGTCGGTCTTTTTTGTTGTTTCTGTAGTTTGTTGATGATGTTGAGGCAGTCTTAAAGGGAGGGGGAAATAGCCAGTAGCGAGAGAGGCGTTTTAAAGGTCAGTCAAAGATTGTATAAGGTTGTCAGGAAGGTGAATAAGAGCGTCGCGTCCGATCTTTGAGAAGCCTGGAGCCTTACGAGGAAACCTCTTTATTTTTTCTCTTACTTCCTCATGCGAGATGGGGGCTGTGAGTTCACAGTTGTTGTCCAGCCTATCCAGTAAGATAATTGGCTCTGGGTTAGTCTTTCTTTTGTTCTCTTGACTCCAGGTATCAATTTCTTGAATTTTGTGAGTGAACAGGGGATGTGGAGGGTGAGGGTAGAAAACTTTGGCCCAGTGTTATTCAGATTTTTTAATAACATCCTCGGGAACTGAAACTTTTATGTGATAATGAATGAGGTGGGAAAAGGGAGGGTAGTTACTACCTTTAAGTTCCTGCGGATTGCGAACTCTGTTACATTCTACTTTTTTAACTAAATCTGTCCAATATTTTTGTCGGTCATAATCAAGACTATCAATGGTGTGTCTTCTGAGAATAGATAAGTCCCATCAAACATGGTTTAATCTGTTTAAATTTTGAGTAAAACGACTTCGAAAACAGGTCAGGAGACGCTTTGTCCTTTCAGATGGAATGATATGTGAGTTTTATACTGAGACCTGGGGATGGTACTCAGCATAGTTGAGGCAATGGAGACTATTTAATTCCATTGCCCATCTATTGTTTTGGGAATCAAGCCTGTCAAGATTTAATTGAATGTTTTGATTATTTAATTTGGATTTAAACGACTCCCAGTCTGCTTGTTTAAACCGGAAAGATCGTCTTTCTTTGTTTAGCATTGGTAATGTGGAAATTTTAATTATGATGGCTATGTGGTCTGAAGCAACGTTCAGACCGAGTTGTAGTGTCTGTGGTAGGCAAGTGCTGCCCTGAAAAGATCAGGGCGGCCCTTTCCTTTGTGTGTGCATGAGACGAAGAATTCGGGTCCTATGTAGTCTTTTGGCTTCAAAAATAAAAAAGAGTTGCCTACCGTGTGCATTGGTAGTACTGTGGTGTAGTGTCGTGTGGGTAGCATTGGTATCTCCAGCATAAAAGACTGGGAAGTTTGTATAATTGAATAATTTGTTGAAGTCTGCAATAGGCAAATTAGTGTTTGGTTTTATATAGGCAGTGGGAAGGATAAAGGGGACCTGTGGGGTGAATAACCTGACTGCCATGAAGTTAGGATGGCTGAATGAGAGGGTGAGGAACTCGTGAGTGATGGTGGATTCAATGAGGATACAGGACCACAGCAGGGCGTTCTTGTTATAGAAAGGCGTAAAAATATTACGGATCGAAAAAAAAATTACCTTGCATTTGCTTGAACGATCGTTAGCATTCAACTCAGGGTAAACCCATTTTACCTGGGGTCACGTTACGTGGCGTTACCTGATCCCGGTAGCGGTTCTGTGATCGAGCCTCGATCGACGGTTCCTCGAGGTCAGGGAGAGAGCCCTGAGAGCAAGACACAAGGCGGAAGTCCTGGGAATCGGCGGACCAATTCCCAATACTTCCGTGCTACCCCAAGCGCCCCCTAGAAGAGAGCACGGCAACGGCTCCCTCCAAGGGGAGAGGGAGCTCTTCCTCGGCTTCGGGAACGACTTCGACTTCAGTCTCGGAGCCGCTACTCTCGTCGTCGAGAATGGTGTCATTGAAATGATGACGACAACGCTGCGGGACTGGGGATCCTTTTTGTCTTTTTTGGTGGTGAGATCTGTTTACGTTTGTGTTCAGTCTTTTTTGTAGTGTTGTGCTGCTGGTTGTAAAACGAGGTGTCTTTGTATGGAGCAATGAAGCTCTGGGTTAGTGTTTGTCACCTCAGTTGCTGTGGTTTGTGATGTTGTGGCGTGTTCAGGGAATGTATGAATTGTCGTCGTCGAAGATCTCCTCTGGGACAACCATGATGGGGAAGTGGTTTCTTTGTAACATGATAGGGACGATGTTTGCGAATTTCATAGCACTGTATTTGGTAGCAATGAGTTACAAGTAAAATGGCTTGTATTTTTAAATTTGTGTTAGGTGAGAATGTGTTGTTGAATTGGGGAGGTGGAGGCAGAGTTGTCCTGGAGGTAGATGCAGGTCGTCTGGGTGTGCTAGTCTGGGCAGGCAGTGTGGCGGCTGTTGTGGCATATGAAGGAGCAGTGTTCTTGTTTTTCCTAAGCTGGATTCATTTTGCTTTCAGTATTTCCTTTCGTTTGGGGTAGGATCTGCTAACTGCAACGTGCTACCCCTCGCAGTTGCAGCATTTGATGCTCTCCTTGCATTTGGCGAAAAAGTGACCTTCGCCACCGCAACGAGAGCATCTGTGTGTGTGTGTGTGTGTGTGTTTCGGCATTGTTCAATGTGAATAAAGCACTCTGGTTCTATGTTATTGGTTGGGACCGATGTATTAAACATGATCCGACGTGAAAGAAGTTTCTGGACTGGGAATGAGAGACGAATCTTAAAGATTCGTGACTCAGGAGGCTTGTAAACGTCAAGGACAGTGACACCGTTCTTTGCAGATACTTCTTGGCTGATTGACTCACACGATTGTGAGAAAATCGTCCTGTCAATCTTTTTAGCCACGACCGTACATTTTGCCTTCATTTCCGGAGAGGGAACTTGAATAAAACCTTGATCTTTCAATTTCCTTTGGCCTTCGGTCAAGAGGAATGGGGTCAATTGCTTGGGTTTGGCTACTGTGACTCTGAAGCCATTGTGGATTTTAAAGAGGCGTGTGACTGCCACCTCAGTGAGTGTGAATATCTTCTGGGAAGCCACCTCACAAGAGATGGGCTCTCCAGAATATGCCAATTCTATGACATGGCCCATGGTCATACCATAGCGTGGGTGATATGACTGGTCAAGGTTCAGTGTAGCAGGTGCTAATTTAGACAGAACAGAGTAAGGTGGCTTAAGGCATCAAAAAGGAGGGCTCCTACCTGCCTATTCATTTCCTATAGGAAATTTTCTAGAGTGGCAGTCATGAGATGGTCTGCCATACCAGTCCCTAGCAAAGAAGGCAAGTAAGACAGGCATGCTAAGGCCCCAAAACACACCCTCCCCTGCGGAAGGTAAAGGTCTGCCCATGTCCAAGCACAAGCTCGAAGATGGAATCAAGTTCACCAGAAGATGTGCAGTGAGATGCCGAAAAATACGTATAGTAAAGAATAGCTACAGGTCACGAAGCTAATTACAAGCAATTAGAATCGCGGCAACAGCGAAAGATGTGCGCAAAACAACAAGGGTATCACACAAGAACCAAGGTCGAGCTTGCCGTGGAAGAGCCAAATCGCTCTCTTTACTGACCACGACAAAAATCTTGGGACCTAGAGATCCTGAAAGACCTTCTGAATAGCTTCTAGTACTGCTGCTATTTGTAGTTAATGAATGCTATAGACAGGGGTTTCCTATATTCGTTTATCTTTTCTGTTATTTGGGTGAACTTGTGAATGTGGTCTGTTGCTGAGAATCCACTGCGGGAGCCTGCTAGTTCTCTAGGCTGGTTAGAATCCAGACTGTCAGAGATCCAAGTTGTGATGATTTTTGTGAACAGTTTGTAAGTAACTGAAAGGAGGCTTATGGGTCAGTAGTTTTTTAGATCCTTTCTATCCCCTTTTTATGTATCAAAATAATTGTTGCATTTTTCCAGGCTTTCAGAGTTTTTCCGTTGAGAAGGCATTTGTTAAAAAGATTGGCTAGTTTCATTGTTGCAATTTTCTGCATCTATCATAAGGTCTATACTAATTCCACCTTAACCTGGTGTTTTCTCTCTCTTCATGGCTTTAAGCGCTCATTTTGTGATGTTAGGTATGTCTTTAGTTACCGCTTTCACTTCTATCTGTGGCTGTTCATTTGAGTTGTATAGATCTCTGAAAGGTCTTCCACTACTCTTATGATTTCATTCTTATTATATGTCACTTCTCCATCTGGTTTCTTTATTGTATACATTTGATTTCTCTCTATTCTGAGTCTCCTTTTAGCTTTTTTTATGCTGGTACCTGAGATCACTGTTTCATTTATTATTTGAGTATTGCATTTCCATACATCTTCTCTCTTCTTTTTATTTATAGTCTTTTTTATTTCAGCTAATTTTATCTTGTCCCTCTTTGACGATACTTTCACGACCCTACTTTTTCGCATAGGCTGTTTAGTTTCTACCGAGCTTACTGGAGCTTTGCTTACTGGCTACTTCAAGTGTAGCTTCCTTTATTATGTCATTGAACTGTTTGTTGATTTGGTCAATGTTGAGATCTTCGTCGCTGAGAAGTGAATATCTGTTTTGGAGGACTGTTGCTCTGGTCGGCGGTTTTCGTATGAGTTTGTTCCTGAGAAAGCTAAACTCTAAGCCCTCCCTGTACATGACTGCAGTCCACTCAGTGGATGGACAGATCATCTCAGATCATGTTGGGGTTCATGAACGTTGGGCCGAGTATTTTGAGCAGCTGTACCAGGTAGACCCTCCAACAGTTAGCTTGGATGCAAGGAACCTCCTACCCTAAGCTGAAGAATGAGAAAGCCACAGGCATATGTGACATCCCTGCTAAACTACTAAAGGCTGGAGGTGAACCTATGACACGGAGCTTGACTGCCATCTGACAGTCTGGTTCAGTTCCCCCTGACCTGTTGAGGGGAGTGGTCATCCCTCTCTGGAAGGGGAAAGGGGATTGTTGGGACTGCAGCAACTACTTTGGCATTACATTACTCAGTATACCAGGCAAGGTCTGCACCCACATTCTTCTAAAACAGATCTGCGACCACCTACTAAGGCACCAGAGACCGGAGCAGTCTGGATTTACTCCTGATAAGTCCACAATGGACAGTATCCTAGCACATCGAGTAATTATACATATATATATTTTAATATATATATATATATATATATATATATATATATATATATATATATATATATATATATATATATATATATATATATATATATATATATATATATATATACGGATATAGTTAAATAGATAAAGATAGATAGATTGACATATATGTGTGTGTGTGTGTGTGTATAAATATATATATATTTTTTTTTTTCTTCTTTTTTTTTTTTTTTTTTTTTTTTTTTTTTTTTTTTTTTTTTTTTTTTTTTGATCGTGTATGGTTGGTTTAGTACTGGCCCTCCGGTTTTATATCCGGAGTGACCTAGGTTCGAGGCCTGTTCAGGGAGGGTTGTTATATATCTATGTCAATGCAGAATTGCATTATTCCATCTTTCATGTGTGTATGAGTGTGTGTGTGTGTGTGTGAGAGAGAGAGAGAGAGAGAGAGAGAGAGAGAGAGAGAGAGAGAGAGAGAGAGAGAGAGAGAGAGAGAGAGAGAGACGGGGTCGTCAGAGGTGACAAGAAGCGACAGGAGGGGTTGGCCGCAACTGAGGCTTTCCCTCGCCACGCCTCCCGCGCCTCCCTCGACACCTGACCCTGACCCTGGGCCACAACCAAATCTATATATAGACTTTATATAGACCTTGGGCCTCCCTCCATAGCTTCAAGTTGAGCGAAGTTTGCAACGACATGGCGGCCTATACTTACCTCACCGATGACGTCATACAACGGATTCTGCGGAAGCCTACCAGAGTCAGTGTTCCCGAGTCCTACCGTCTCAAGGAAGCCAAGTTGATCCTGAATAACATTCTTGCAAGGAACTTATACTCTTACGCCGGAGAATTTACAGAGGCGGATGTGATCGATGTGGTGAGTAGCATGGCACTTAGTCTCTCAAACAAAGCTTTTTATTTTATTTTTAAATCAAAGCTTTTTTCTCAGATTCCAACTCAAATCTTTTCGATGATAGGTGTCTCTACCTGTACAATAGCGTCGATGTTTTGCTTGACACTATCAGCTAATCGCACTGTCATGTCTGAAAACTAACCAAAAAGAATACTTCAGGAGATTACGAAACAGACACTCAAGACGAAGTTCCCTGGCACAGAGTGCCTGGTGAAGGAAGTCAAATTTGGCAGCGAGGATGGAAATCCTTTGGAGAAGCAGCATTTCTACCGCAGGGGAAACAGGGGGGAATTCATAACTCTCAGGGCGGAACAGATCTCAAAATTGCTTCCAAGAGAGTAAGGAAGAACCTCTTTTTGTTTTGATCGTCTTGTATTTTCTTGCCCTTTATTTTCGTTGAACTTTTTGGCCTCCACAGAGGCATCTAAAACAGAACTCATAGTGACAGTAAAACCAAGCATATAAGTATTTATTTTAGTCCATTTCGTATACATTTTGGCTTCCAACAGGTTCGTGGATGTCAAATATCACGTCATTACAAAGGACAACAGGGCGAAACAAGACATCATGAGGGAGAGAAAGAGGAAACAGATCACGGAGTTTCTTGAGGTTGAGTTTCCTGTTTTGGGCAATCTGTATAGATAGATAGGTGTGCAAATATATGTAGAAATGGATTTATAACACAAACACACGCCCACACACACATATATATATAATATACAGACACAAACACACACACACATCTATATATATCAATGCAGCTAACGCCGACGGTGGCACATAGCTGCTCTGCCCAGGATTGTCTCGTGAAGAGGCGTGTGTGTGTGTGTGTGTGTGTGTGTGTGTGTGTGTGTGTGTGTGTGTGTGTGTGTGTGTGTGTGCGTGCGTGCGTGCGTGCGTGCGTGCGTGCGTGCGTGCGTGCGTGTGTGTGTGCGTGTGTGCGTGCGTGTGTGTGTGTGTGTGTGTGTGTGTGTGTGTGTGTGTGTGTGTAATATAAATACAAAGTGAGGTAATAAAGAAGTTTTGTAATCATACATTTTCTGACGTTTTTTTTCTGATATTACAGAAAGAAAAAAATAAAAAAACGAAGAAAGAGTGATAAGACACAGCAAGAACAAAATTGCCTTATTCATGCTTGTAAATCCACTTGTAGGCCGATAGGCCTATAATAGGTTTAGGCTTGTGTAATGATTTTCTCTCTCTCTCTCTTTCTCTCTCTCTCTCTTTCTTTCTCTCTCTCTCTCTCTCTCTCTCTTTCTTTCTCTTTCTCTCTCTCTCTCTCTCTCTCTCTCTCTCTCTCTCTCTCTCTCTCTCTCTCTATATATATATATATATATATATATATATATATATATATATATATATATATATATATTTATGGGCACTGAGATTTATTAAACAATAAATTTATTATGGTGTTTCTATTTTGCATTATGAATGCTAATTCACACTCCAATTATTTTACAATATCTGTAATACGCACCTGATATAACAGACAGATTGAATCATGCCGGGTGACTGTATAAATCCAAAGAGAAATAAATTACATCAAGCATGTGGCGAGCAGTGAGACCAGACTAACGAGCCATCCAAACCAAAAACGTATTAACAATAACAAAGGGGCAGCGCCTTACGCAAACAAACAGTATATTTTCAATTCAAATCCTCGCATTCTTAATTTATAATCAATAATGATTTTTCAATAAAGATTTACAATTTTGAGATTACTCACAAAGCAGCGACGACACTCTTTTGGCAGCAGCTGGGTCAAAGGGAGGGTACTCCTGACTCTGCCTCAAGACGCTCTATCCGAGTGCATTTCAGGGCTCGTAGACACACGCAATCAAGCATTCTGCACATTTCTGGAATTTTGAAAATGCAATAGCCTCCTGTTAACAATTCGCTCCATTACCTTGCATTAGCAACTTGACAACGCAATTGGGCGCTAGGAGAGTTTCATCGGAGCCGGGGGCGTTTCTCTATTAGCTTCCAGGGCTCGGACAAGTTCATCTATTGTTAGATCTTTGTTGCAATCTAAATTACTTCTTGTAGCAAAGTGTATAGGTTACAGCTCAGCGCTTCCTTGGTGGTCAGGCACGCGAGATGGTAGTTTCTGAGAGGCTTGTGTATAAGAACTGCCTGGCGAGTGCATTGGCAATGTCTCTAAGTGAGTCATGAATAATGTTTTTAATTTTACAAGATTATTTTTTCTTATTGACAGTGAACCAAACCTGTGATCTCAATGTATTACTGTTTATTGTATAGACAAAGCTCCGCCAGGAATATCTTTTTGTTCGTCTAATTGTTCTACAAGCCCTAGATCTTGCTAGTTTGTAATTGCAAAAGTTCCCTTTACTGATGCTATTTTTGAAAAGCTTGTAGGCCCTATTTCGTTCACATAGCACCCTGCGACAATCTGGAGTCCACCATAAAATTCCATGCTTACTGCTATATGTCGAAGCCTAGGAATGGATATCATTGCTGCTTCACGACCAAGAATCAGAAGACACCTTATCATTTCACCCTCTTGTACTGATTTCTTAGCTCTTTGTCTAGGCCGCATCAGTTTCCAGAAAGATCAAAATTTTAAATCCCTATCGCCTAAGAATACAAGGCTGGAGTAGAAAGTGTGAGGTTTCCGACCCCCTCCCCCATCCTGAACTGCAACCTCTTGCCCCTTACTCTCCCCAACACCTCCCTTTTGCTTTACTCTCCCCCTTTACCTTTTTCTTCAACATTTTCCCCCTCTCTCTCTCTCTCTCTCTCTCTCTCTCTCTCTCTCTCTCTCTCTCTCTCTCTCTCTCTCTCTCTCTCTCTCTCTCTCTCTCTCTCTCTCTCCTTCCTCCTCACGTATCATCCTGACACCCGCACCCCATTTACTTACTCGCTATCTTTCGTCTCTTCTACTTTCTCTCGTTACTTCTACCTCGTTCATTTCTTTCGTTCCCTTCCCTCTTTCATTTTCCCCTTTCTCTTACTAATCTTACGTCATTCCTTACTTTCTACCATGCTAGTCTCCTCGTTTTCTCCTCTTCCCTGTTCCTTCGGTATGCTATCTTATCCTTTTGTCTCGTTTATTTTTCTCATTTCTCTCATTCACTCCTTTCATTCATTTTTCTCTTTTCTCTTCTTTTGTATCCTCTTCTCGCATACTAATCTCCTCGCTGACTACCTTTTCTATTCCTCCGATCATCTCATTTCTTTCATTTCCATCCCTCGGCTCTTTTCTATCCCCCATTTCCATCCTTGCTTACGGCCTCATGCCTACCCCCCAACCCCCAACCTCCACCCCAATACCCTACCAGTTCCCTCGACACCCAAACCCGAATCCTGACCCGAACCTGGGTAACCAAGTGGGCGGCGCTCAAATACGCTGGAGATGATTCCCGCCCATGAATACAACACGATTACACTCTGTTGCTGTCAGACAATGTTGCTGTTGTTGAAATGTGTACAAATAAAATACTGTAACCGCTGTTTCCCGAGTTTCCCTCCATGAGCTTCGAATGCTCCGAATCTTTGAGGGGCGAATAAGCCAGGTGACTACTTTTTCTCCGATTTTTTTATCGCTCTTTATTCAATGTAGAGTCTTCTTTTAATGGTAGATGGAGACCTAAATGTTTTTTTCATTATTTTTACATTTTTCTTTTAGTTAATGGATTGATCTGTTTTTAATAATTTATTTTTATACCGAACCGCTCCCTTATTTTTTAATCTTCATTTACGTTATTAAAGGTTTTATATTTTAAAGCTACTTATATCTTAAATCATATTAATTATAATTTTTATTATTAGTCTTATATCTGTTTTACAACCTTGAATATGTTTTTGCTTTTATATTCACGACCTGACACGTCACCACCTTAATTATGTATCATATAAAGCATTGGAGGCTCACAGAGGACACTGGGGATATCTATGTATTATTGAAAGATTTTACTTTCTTTCTTTGTTTTTCGTTTTACAGATTAAATGTACCGTTTTATTGATTTTACTTACTGTGTTTTTAACATCCTGTTTTGAATATTTTATTGTAAGCTTTTTTTTTTTTTCATTTTACTATTTATTGTTTGGATAATTTTGTTAAAGAACTATTGCTGATTTATTGTATACAAGTTTTGTTTAAAATAACTGTTGCCACGATGACGTGGCCCAACTGATAAATATCTCTGGGAAATAAATTCATATGGGAGTTGTCTCTGGACTTTGTGTTTGTGCGTACCCGCTGAATTACCCTTTACTGTGGCGTCGCTGCATCGGTTGTGTTTCAGCCATTACATGCCAGTTAGGAAATGCTACACGTGGCTAAATTAACGTTTACAACCTAAGTTATTGTTCTTGTTGTTTTTTACGTTGGCCAGCATCAGCAAAACTTAAGTCCCTGTTTCCGTGGCTGGGTGCTTCACGCGCAAGTTTAAGTGCTTGCATGCCTCCATGCTTGCAGCTTCCACCACTGGCTAGCTCAGTGCAAAAAAGGGAGCAGCTTTTGTATAAGTCTCCCCTGCCAGGTCACAGCCTCGCCATCAAGACTTCTGCAGTGCCTCCTCATGGCCACCCATGGGTAACTTGGCACCTTGCACTCCCAGGCTAATCTGTGGGGGATCTCGGAGCAGCAGGAGGCCCCAGAGGTACGGAGCTACCCAGGGGTAATGGGGCGGCTCGGGGGAGGTGGGCCTTGCCAGTCCTCCTCCCCCCAGAAAGACCCACCGGCAACGTCAAGAATAAATGGATATGCTGGGGGAAGGGGTGTTGTCCCTCCCACCCAGCAAGCAAGGTGGGCTGTGGGTCCCACTGGGAGGGCAAATGTCAGGGCGTCGGATTGGAACGAGAGTTACTCGTCCCGCCTGCGCCCCAGCAAGCACCAACCCACCATGAAGCTTGTGGGGCAAAGCCCTCGGGAACCCCGCAGGCGGATGGGCAGTCCCACAGCCTGCTGACCCCCTTTATTTGGGGCAGCGTCGGCGGGGGCGGCAGAGGTGGCGTGCACCCGGAGTGACCACCCGAGGCTTAACCTCAGGCATGCTTTCCGGTTAGGCATTTGGAACATCCGGTCCTTGCGGCAGGATGAGCGGTTACCTCTGCTATCGCGGGAATTGAGGCGACTGGGAGTTGAGGTGGCTGCCCTCTCAGAGGTGAGAAGACCTGGTAGCGGTACAATCAGTGCGGGTGGGTACACCTACTACTGGTTGGGCCGCAGCAATGGTCACCACCTCCAGGGTGCAGCCATAGCCATCTCCAGCCGACTTCAGCCCTCGGTAGTTGAAGTGACACCTGTTGATGAGCGTATTATGGCACTGAGACTGAAGCATGCTTTTGGCATCATGTCTCTTATTGTTGTGTACACCCCTACCGATGTATGTAAAATTGATGTGAAAGAGGAGTTCAACACCAAACTTGCATCTGCGGCAGACAATTGCCCCCAGCGAGATATTCGCATTGTTCTGGGCGACTTCAATACGGCATCCGGCTGTGACCGAGCAGGCTATGAGATGTCTGTCGGCCCCCATGGCTCGGGAGCTGATCCCAGCAGCGAGAATAGCCTCCTTCTCCGGGGCTTTGCTAGGTCCCAGAAAATGAGGATCTCTGCTTCCTGGTACCAGCGCTCCAACCCACATCGCTGGACATGATACAGCAAATACGGGTACAGTTGCCAAGGAGATCGACCACATTCTTGCTAGCAGGCGATGGAGGATCATCCAGAACCGCAGGGTTTACTGGAGTGTCAAGTTCTGTGGCACTGACCATAGGCTTGTTGTGGCTACCCTACGGGTCCACTTCAAAACTCTCTGTCCCTCCAGTTGCCACCCTAAGGTGTTTCAACTGGACAGACTAAGGGAGGAGGAGTGTGCTCATGGGTTCACCATGGCAGTCTCTGACTGATTCACGGAACTCGACAACCTGTCGGACCCAGTTGTTCTGTGGGAGCTCTACAAGCGCGTAACACTCGAAAGCAGCTCAGGAGTCTATTGGCGTGCGCCTGAGGGCAAGGCATAATTCCATCTCCCTGGAGACATTAGAGGCCACCTAAGCGTGTCGCAAGGCGTCTTGCGTCGCTCCATGGTGCGTAGGGCTCGGACACTGCTGACAGTTGGCAGGACCATGTGTCCAACCGGCGGTTACACCGTGAGACTGGCATGGGACCTGTTACTTGCATAATCCGGGATCGCCAACTCAGGCCATATGGGCACCTAGCTCGTTTCCCTGTGGACAACCCTGCCATCAGGTTGTCTCATTGCGAGACAACCCTGGGTGAAGGAGGTCTGTGGGACGAACCAGGAGGTCATGGCTTGGGCAGCTCGACGAGACCTGTCGCGAGGAATTAGAGATGGGCCTTAGGCCTGCCTGGAGACTCTTCTCGAGGGATCCTCGTGGCTGGAAGCGAAGGGTGGATGCGGCCATGCGCCCCTGTCGGCGTTAGCCCCTTGGTGATGATG
>NC_051394.1:34499174-34521674 GCF_015228065.2 Penaeus monodon
CGTTTCCATTTCAAAGCAAGTGTCTATAAAAAAAATCGTTGGGATCCGCCTTTGGGATGGACAATCTTTTCTCATCCTTGGTGCAATAAAATCATTTGTGACTTTATGAAGAGCTTTGGTTGGTTGGCACATTTGTTGATCATAGCAATCTCGAAATCTTCCCTGGCCTGTGACCGTGTCCCCGGCTGTGCTTGCGACCTGTGCTTTCTGGACATTTCCCAACGAGAATTAATTCCTGCAGTTCCAGAACGAGGTAATTTCCCTCTCCCGCCTTGGGTTTCGAGGGATGAGAAGAGCTGATAAGGACAGAATATCGCAAGCTGCAAAGACTATAAAACTTAAAATCAGTAAAAGGGATGCTCGCTTTTTTCTCATAAACTCAATATTAGTTCATGCTCCTGTTGATAAAATAATATAATTCGAGAATGTATTGCTTTTCCCTGAAGTCTTGCGGCCAAAAACTCTGATATGAACTTGCTTCAAGCCACATTTCTTTAAAGAAATATGTATATGTTCGGTATCAAATCTGTGCCAATGGTCTTTATTTCTTTAAAAACTTTTACTTGCATCCAAGGTTGTATATCTGAATATTTAGCGAACAAGATTGAGTCAGGTCATGGTAGATTTGAATATCCTGTAGCCACTAATAATGACACGACCACAATGTACAGACAGTCCATTTAAGACACTCAAGGTCTACACAAACATCATAGTAAAGGGAATTTCAACCTTTCCTCCCTTTGAGCATTCTTAGTGTTATCAGTGTACCTGTCACGTTCTGTAAGATTACATTATATACCAAGGAGGTTTGGGAATAACAGAGAACATAAGCACAATAGTCTAGTTTTGAGTAATACAGTCAGACCGAGTACTAAAAGCATTTCTAAAATACTATCGTCAAAAACCGAGTAGCAAGTTAAAAAATGGTTATAATACACGTATGATTTAATTACTATTGAAATACTAGTGTTGTGGGCTACAAAGTCTTTACGTTTCTAAACTCAAGGTTTGGTGCCTCACCTCGTACCTTGTATGAACGAATTTACAATATTATGAACGAAATTTAGGACGCAATTAGTCTTATTCATATCCAGTACAGATAGTTGATATATCTACATTACAGACGACCAGCTGGCCCATAATATTTCTCCTGAGAGATAATGATCGGAATCGCATTGACGCATCACCGCTAAATACGATATTATCAGTGACGTGTACGATTTAGTAAAACTTATCAGTGTGTGCAGTATGGTGACAAATAAGCCTGACTGAAAATTATGTATTTCGCAGTTTTATTTCCATGGGTTGCAAGGCGCCGGGAGACAACGGTGGGTGCCCCCCCCCCAACCAAAGTCGAAATATTTACAATTTAGTATCCCAAATACAAACCCCTGGCGTGTATTTTCAACCTGGGGTTGAACGGCTGTGAACCCCTGACATAATAGTTAATGTTTTAAACAAATAAACATGCTAGACATCAAGGGTCATGTAGTACTTTGTAAAATGCTGCGGTAATGGGGATCTTTAGTAGAACAAAATGCCTTAGATTCCACCTGATAGCATCCTATTAGTAGGAGTGCGCACACGTAATCAGAGATGTGTCGAAGATAAATTGCTCATGTGATCACGCCAATGCTTGTCCGTCTCTGCGTTTCTATTCTGTAAGTAAACTTCCTTTGGCTTGTTGATCCCTCACCCTCCGGGTCAAATTTTCCACTGCTCATTTTTACTCGGAAACTACAATTTTGCTGCGTTTCCCTGTGTCCCTTGCTTACACTTTCGCAAATCTCAAGCAGCAGCAGTTACTTGATTTTTTTTTATCATGTATGATTAGCCAGGATTCTAGTTTGTTCAGCATTATCAGTCAAACTTTTCTCAATCATGCCAATCATGCCTTTTCATTGAATTCTGTAATGTTTTCCTCCGATCGCTTATTAGCTTCTTATCCTTTTATTAAGACTTTTTCAGCATATAATTATGTCTACTCACATGTTCCATGGCGAATGAGACGTGGAGATTATCTCAGACAGATTCATGTTTTGTTTACAGAATGAGTTTGAATCAGTTTACTTCTTGTGTGCGTGTAACTGAATATGAAGGCGTAAACTCGTGAATCATTTTAAATGTAATTATCATCAGTTAATAAAAAATTACATATTCAAAACATGTAAAGGAGTGTCACGTACGAAACCGATATCGATAGACGAAGGGGGAAAAAAAGTATGATGGGAGGCGCTTAGGGCCCGTGCAATTTCAACTGATTTTGGTTGTTCTCCATCGTTCTATTTGTAATTTTAAGATGTTGAAACTAAGAGCTTGTATATACTGATATATCCTAATATAATATCAGCAAAATAATGATTGATAATCTAATATAATTAAAAAATAAATTCAGATTTGTCAACTTAAGCAAGATTCCTAGGAATGGGAACCTTTGGCGGCAGCGTAGAAACATTGGTACCGTTGCTGTCGCGACCAGCCCGGGGAAGAGTCGCGAATGAGATTAGCGACACTTTGCGAAACTGCCTTACGACACTTTCTAGTGTCGTAAGGCAGTGTCTCGGCAACGGAAATGAAGGCTTTGGTGTGCTCATATATTACGACGTTTTGCTAGTATTAGCTACAATTGAGACTTTAGTAGAAAGTGGAGATACAAAGAGCAATGTTGGTGCGGAGCCCCAGAAAATAGCGGAGCAAGTAAATAGCGGACTCCCAGAAAATAGCGGAATCGTTGTTGACGTTAACATAGTAGAGTTCAGTGCCCGTTTCCCTTCATATCGACTAGATTCCTTATTTTCATTTAAACATTGGTGAAATGAATATGGCTAAATGTTTATAGATAATATGTAGTTGAAAAATTGGTTTGGCGTATCTACGAGACGCGAAAGTGGTGGATAGCCACGTGATCTCTTCGCGCGGAGGCTCCTGAGGGTGTATGACAGCAAAGTTTTGTCGGGGTTGCCTAAATGTTTACTCCGAAAATCAACTATTTATAATTAGAAAGTTTTTTTTTTCAAGAGTTGTAATAGCTTTATGAGCAGAAAATTATTTTAGAAAAGTTTCTACACAGTTTGCGTGTGTTTTCATGCAGAGCCTTATGTTTAGACTTGCCGGGACAATAGGCCACTCTAAATACTAAATTACTGAAACTGAGCCTAAAATACTTCATGAAATAAAGTAATAGATTTTAAGGTAAAGATACAAATTTTACTAATTTTTAAATGAAAATAAGGAAATCTAGTCGATATGAAGGTAAACGGGCACTGAACTCTACCCATGTTAACGTCAACACCTTGCTTGCTTGCTTGAGATTTGCGAAGTTCTGGCTTCGCCCGGGCCTTTCACTTATGGCCCCGGCCTGTGTCAGCTTTTTATGGCTGTCTCATTTGTTTGTCTGACACTCGGTGCTTACCGTGGCGTGATTCCGCTATTTTCTGGGAGTCCGCTGTTTACTTGCTCCGCTATTTTCTGGGGCTCCGCACCAATACGGTTGGATACAAATGGACTCATATATATATATATATATATATATATATATATATATATATATATATATAATATTTATATATATAATATATATATATTTTTTTTTTTTTTTTTTTTTTTTTTTTTTTTTTTTTTTTTTTTTTGTTTTCCTGAGTTTTGGTAAGCTTTTAAATTGTATTTCTTGAGCAATTCTTTAACATATTACTCCCAGAACCATAGACTTGGTCCTCATGCAATATCTTCAATTGCGCCTATCTTGCAAGGTACTCCACCTCTCCTACTCCCCACTAGGAGACTGCACATATATTGCACACAGACTTGCAATATAAGTGTGGGTTTGAAAAATAGTCACCTCGACTTCAGTGATTACGACAAGCAGGGTAGCGTTGGATTTAGTGATAATGACATTAATATTTAAATATACTGTATGCAAATAATTTTTAAAGTGTAACTTTTCACTCTCACTCTCTGACTCAGTGAATTTTTTTATTTTTCTTACTTTTTGTTTGTAGATTATATATACTATACAATTTTACTTTTGCAAAAGATAATTTAAGTCAGAAAAAAAATATTTTTCTACATAAATCTATGAGATTCTGGATAAATAATATAGAATTTCTTATATAAAATCAAAACTACAACATGAATGAATAAGAAAAGTGAATGACTAACAGGGCTTATATATACAGCCATAATATAGTATGCAGAGAAGGCTGAGAATGAATATCTTCTCAGTTTAAGAGATATAAGGCCTTATTTCCGCTGACAAAAAAACTGTCTTACGACACTAGAAACTGTCGTTAATTTCATTCGCGACATTTCCCGGGCGGTCGCGACAGCAACGATGCCAATGTTCCTACGCTGTTGCCAAAGGCTCGGCTCCACTCCTGTTCCCAAGAATCGTGCTTCAGTTGACGAATTTGGTTTTATTTTTGAAGTATATTAAATTATCAACCACTGTTATACTGATATTACAATAGGAAATAGCAGTATATACAAGTTCTTCGTTATCGACATCTTAAAAGTACAAATAAAACGATGGAGAACAACCAAAATCAGTTGAAAATGCGCGGGCCCTAAGCGCATACTTTTTCCTTCGTCTATCGACATCGGTTTCAGACATCACGCTTCTTTAAATATATTGAATATGTCACATTTTGTTAATTGATATTAATTACATTTCAAATTATACATGAGTTTACGCCTTCATATTCAATTATACGTACACAAGAAGTAAACTGATTATGTAGAACATGATATAAATTTCCGTAATATTCTTTTGACCATTCAAAAACATTCTGTAAACAAAACGGAATTGTTTGAGATACTTCCCATATTTGAGCCTCCGGGCTAGTACTGTGGTAACGTGTCAGCCTCTCATCGAGGGGTCGGCGGTTCGCGCCCCGCCCAGGCGCGAGAAGTTGCAGCTGTCGCCTGGAGGTTACTGCTGTGGCTGGACACCACGGCGTTTAAGGACTAGGTTCAGAAGAGTCAGCACCAGGTGACACGTGAGCGAGTCGGCATTAGTCGACACAGGCCGGGCTCCCTTCATGGGCATAGCCTGGGCGACGCTAAGCTTCGCATATCGGACTTATCCTTCCCGTATCTCGTCATGGAACACTTTTGGAGGCCTGAATATGTCCAAGGCTAAAGCATAAATTATATGATAAAAACAATAATGACTATTGTTACCTGTGCATGACAATGAAATGTGTTAATCAAAAGCATTGGCATACGAAAGATGAACCTGAGCTTCGCTCTTCTTGACCTTAATTAATATGAAAGCATTTTCACTACGAAGGCAGTATAGATTTTCAAGATAAATATTTTGTTGCTAGAGCATGACGATCTAGTGAATTGTTCATGTTTTCCCATATTGCCTAAGTATTGAGAGATATTTCATAGGATCACATTATGGTCATAGATATAGAATATCTTATGTTACATCACATTAAATATCACCATAATAAATGGAAATTGAAAAAAAACATGCATATGTACATTACATATATATATATATATATATATATATATATATATATATATATATATATATATCTACGCACGCACGCACGCATATATGTGTGTGTGTGTATGCGTGTGTATATATGTGTGTGTATATATGTGTGTGTATATATATGTATGTATATATGTGTGTGTGTGTATATATATATATATATATATATATATATATATATATATATATATATATATATATATATATATATATATATACATATATACATATATACATATATACATATATACATATATACATATATACATATATACATATATACATATATACATATATACATACATATATACATACATATATACATACATATATACATACATATATACACACACACACACATACACACATATGCAAATATATTTAGTCTAGTACTAGGTGCAATAATAACCTCATTAACATCCTCATCGTTGCTGAATAATATATCATAGAATGCAGCATCAAGTTTAAGCTTTCCATTTTCTTTCAGTTTCAACCCAGGCAGGGGCGCTCTGCACGCTCATCAGCGAGGTGCAGGAGTTTATATATGACTCTGCCCCCATAAATAGGGGCAGAGTCATAGGAAAGTGTAGCACGACAGTTTTTGACAGCAGAAATAAGGCCTATATTTGACCAGTTTTTGTTATATTCTTTTATAATATCTTTCTGACAAAGATATAATCAAAATGAGTCTAATACATTTCTTGCACTGAGAACATATTCATTCTTCATTCATTCTGGCACAATGAAAACTGTTCAAGCATACGGTAGTGTGATCTACATCAAAATAAAATCATGTGTAACAACACAGTATCTACAAAATAAATAAATGCAGGAATTAATAAAACTAAAAGTCGACAAGACAGGCCAAGCACGAGGCATTCAGTGAACCATGCCTACAGAGTGCTTGGTGTCGCTGGAAAAAACACTTTTCTCTCCAGGATTTATAGACTGGTCTCTCATTCCCTATAAATTTCATTTGTGTATAGTTCATTTATCGTGTGAGGTTTAACAGGGCTTGCTAATTTATCATACACGTTTATCACCATACTGAACCCAGCAAATGTATTATATCATTGCAATATGTATATCATTTTTATGCTATACTGTCTTAGTAAATTAATTATTTTCATGTTCACAAAATATGCTTTTCCATCTATTTTTTACCCACTGCCACTGTGAACATGTAATGTTAACTGTAGTCTTGCTTTGTGAAATGTGTTTCCACATAGATGGCTGAACAAGTGCTCAGCTACCAAGGAGTCAATTAGTAGACCTATGTGACTTCACTTGATTTCCATTGTTTTTTTTTTTTAATGCTATTAACCCTTTCCCGACGGATGGTATTCATAGTGGCCCGAGCCCAGCTGCCAGGGGCTCATATCATCACCTTAGCATACGCAACCATTCATACCCAATACCAGCATCCCTTGCCTTTTTTTCGTAATACTATTTTCTATACTATTGTATTTTCAGTATTACTACTTTCTAAGGTCTCTATTTGCCATATTTCTGATAAATCAAGACTGTAGGATATTTTTGTTGTTATATAGACTCCATATTGATCATTATTCACTTATAGTAATTAAATAGCAGCTTGGATCATGGAGTTAAATATAGGTTTTATTGTATTTTCTTAAATTTTTTTCAATATTTTATATATACTTTGTTTTCAACGGTTTAATTAACCCTTTCGACGGAATGTTAGCTGTCAGTGTTTAACTACTTTTTTGGTTCATTACACACCCATACATACGGATTTTCATGGGTTTTAGCTCATTCTTTGAATACTAATAATATTCTATGTGTAATTACACTATATTTTAAAGTCTAACCTTAGGAATTCGAAACTTCAGAAACTGCAGTAGTATAGGATATTATAGACAAGTGATTAATATCACTTAATAATTTCAGTGAAAAAAATATATTGTTGCCGTAATTGTAAAAAAAGATTTCATGCAAGTTTCATTAACTTTTTTTCATGTATTTCATAGTCAACCGTAAGTTTCCAGGCATGCATGCATTACGTAAGTGCATCATTTATGTCAATTTTTTTAAATACTTTTTTTTTTTTATACCTCCACAATAAATTATTTTTACAGATGGGTTTTAACACTATCCATATAATACAAACAAAATCTATCCAAATTAAGGTAAATTAAACAAGTATTAGGACAAGTAACTCAGGGAGCCTAAGCACTTTGAAACAATACAAAAAAATAAAAAAGGCTGCAGCCCATGCCATGGCATTACAATGGGTTACAATGAACTCTAGTACTGATAACCTCAATCGGGCGTAGACACACATCACATTAGAAGCAATTATTAATAAATATTTCATGAAAATAGGAGAATTACTTCCATTACTGATAGAACAAATGACGTTATGTCATGACATGGTAAATAATCACAAATGACAGGTGACATATCATATGATGAATCAATGTCCTAATTGTTGGAATGAAATTTTACACTTGCTAATATTACTACAATTACCACCTATGGAGTGACAAGCACTAATGAAAGCCATGGCTGGGTTAAAGAATGTAAATAGGACTTATGTATATGTTTTACTTTGATAATCCCATGTAAATATTCTATTTTCCTTATCAAACAAATAATGATCTTGTTGAAATAGTGATTAAAAAATAATCAAATGCAATATCATTTATTGAAAACCAGTTTCAAATGGTCAAGAATACAAAATTAACAATCTGACAACAACATTAGCAGAATACATAACATAACACTTAATGATTTTGGGGTATGTATTCATATAGAAGAAAATGAAGATTATATATAAGCAGAAAAAGATAACATTTTAGTCCATAAACTACATCTGTGGAGCATCTGGCATTCTTTCAATGAAAAATCTGCAATAAAGAATACATCTCATAAATAACTTGAAAATCTTTAATGCACCTCTTCTGTATACACATATCTATGCTTACAAAACACACATACATATATACTAAGAGACAGATATATTGGTATATGGATACACATACATCTTCTGTTATAACCACTGATAAATGTATAGCATTAATATACACAGCATATTTCACCTTAAACAAAAAACATAAATAGTTTTCAATTTACTTGCCTGCCTTGAGCAACACCCATGATTGGCACACCTGGAATCTTGCGTATTCTTCTTTTTAAGTCTACGTCAGATGTTGCTACAATGTAACATTTGTGCTATAGGGGAAGGATAAAATTTATTAAAAACAAGTAAAAACTCCTTCTTTTGTTATAAATTAGCATAATAAATTGAAAGAGAAATGTACATACATGTGTGTTTTCCTTTTTTAAACTCAGATGCACAAACAACTCCTGTGTGCTGCCTACTTACTTGTGTCACACGATTAACAAGGCAGTCATCAGCATATATGCCTTTATGCACACATGGAAGTTTTTCTATCCGTGGGTCTTTAATTGTTTTCAGAGCCAATCTGTACTTCTCACCCAGTCGTTCTAACTCTCCCATCACGCAATCAGTTATGTATGGGATACACTTAGCATAAAGGCAGTCCATCATTCCCTGGAGGAATAAAGCAAGTTAAATTTTATATAATTTGATATCCTACACTTATCTGCTGTGTACAGACCATGCCTTTGATACAATTATAAGGGTAAAAACGTAATCAATTGCCAGATACAAAATTCAAAAAGGCTACCTGGAGACCTAGCTCATTGCCTCCAGCTGGTATGTATGTGATACCACGTTAAGAATACCTATTTCAATAGGGGTATATATATGTGTCATGCCATCATTATCCAAGTCTAATCACAGTTTATAGCTCTTCAACCATGTGATGGCTGAATGCTATTGAGATAATTTAGACATAAAATAGCCCCACGACTTCAAATTATCATACACAAAACCACAAACCAAGATTATCGGTATGTGTGTCTCATGAAAACAAGTGTGATGAATGCCCACACAAGGTAAGTTTTGGCCTTTTGGTATTTTAGCCAGCCTGGATGAATTGGGTTAATTATATAAAATATAAATTACTTCTAAGTTCAACAAAAGAAAAAAAAATCCATTCCAACACTACACTACCTACAATATAAAACTGTAAAGAGCTTTATTAGACTTTACCTTCACCAGGTCCACCTTGTTCTTAATAGCAAAGTTGACAAAGTTAGTGTCAATCAATATACGGTAAGGTGGGCCTAGTTGTGTGTTGTACTGGAAGAACAAAGCTGACGAGCATTGGGGCCTGTCAATAATAAGATATTAAGTAAATGGTCTTCATGATTTTAATGCTTATTTAACCCCTTAGATTTGGGTGATGTGATCATCACTTCATGAAAAAAATTTCACTGAATATCAGGTGACAGGAATATGAAAAACTTGACCGAGGGCCAGGTGATAGGAATATGCTGTCATGAAATCTGGCTGACAACCTGGGCATCATGAATGACTCCACAAAACTCTTGAAAGGAGATTACACTCAGTGGGCATTTAAGACGTGGCTCTAGCATTATTTCCTCCAGTAAACAAGAGTGGAATGTACCATCCAGGAGCCATGACTGGAAAAGCACTAGATCCAGGGAGGACACTATTTCCATGCTCAGGATCTTCTTCCTGCCTCCAGTGACTGTCTATTACCATATTGATAAAGTATATAAAATGACAAATATACTTTGGAAAATGGCAAAAAAGCAATAAATGTTTATGCTGAAAATGAGATAATCACATTACAAAGAGGAGGCATGGAGTCTTGACAATTCACACAAGTGTTTCATGGGCATGCAGTGTGGCACCTGGATCCAATGGTTGACAGAATGCATAATTTTATTTTATTAAATCAAAATTGTTTCTTTACTTCTCAAGGTTGTAAGGCATCAATACAATGTGACCTGAATAAAGGCTTAGAAACAAATACTTACGCTTCATTAACCTTCTGCTCATGAGGGTCTGGTTTCTTCTTTTTTATGATCACACGGTCATCTGGTTTTCTGAAAAATCATATAGAAACATCTGTATGACTTAAAATTATGAATGAAAGCTTTAAAAAGAATTACAAAACATAGCCACAAACTACTAGTTCATACTTATTTTTTTGATGTCAAGAACCTGAAAATATAATGTAAAAAATGATTTCAACACAACTGACCTGTTTTGTTACTGACATAATACTACAAACAATTTTAGTGATCTGCTTCAAAATGCTTACATATAGATTTTTTTTTATTACATTACCTTGATCACTTTTCAGAAATAAGCTTTTTCTTATGATTTTTTTTTACATTTTCCATACAAAATATACATGACATTACTTGTGCAGTCATCAGAGGACACATGATCTGAGAATCATTTGAAAGTATTTTTTAAATCCTTCATGGTATGAAGATGTTATTTATCATTAAAGAATATAAAGTCAATGTTTGAGGACAAAACACCAACAGCACAACAAACAGTTATCCCCATAGTGTTCCTCAGCCACAGTGAAGCTGCTGACACTCCACTTAAATTTGTCAGAATACAAAGAAATGTTATACCTTAGTCACTTTCATTGCACCTTCTTTTTCTGAATATTTCCTTCTATTCACTTTTCATTCATCTCTTAATGCATTAACCACTTTTTGTCTTTAAGTAATGGTTGCCAGCACTATATAAAAAATAATAATTAAGTTAAATTAAAAATCAAGCAAAATGAAATCTATTTATCAATCTGTCTAGTAAAAAATAAAAGAAATACTTACATGCGTGAATCAGTTGGCTTTATCATCTTTTTCATTACTGCAAACTTCCTGGATTTTTTTGCTTTTGGCTGAAACACAGAGAAGATTTCTTTAAAAAAATTATTTCTAATTTTTCTTTACTCAGTTTTTACGTGTAAATATATATTCATATGCAGAACACTGCCTTAAATGAAAAAAAACATTAATTTGCAACTTTGTAATTTGGAAAAGCAGAGTACAATAAAGGACAAAAGTAACCTTTGCACACTTCCTGTTTGAAGCACGAGAACAACACACACAAGTTGCCAAGTGTTTTAATAACCCACATCCCTCAAAGCCTTCATTAATCATGAAGATGCATTTTCATGGTTATTTATGTAATGCTACAGTCTTCTAACACACAAATATGCACAAAAATAGCAGCTGTTGTACTCAGGCAGCATAGGGGTGAAGATTGTTACTTTTGTCCATCACTACATATTATTTTCTGTCACAAGAAGAAAAAAGTTAATAAGATTGTCTCCTTGCATTCCTACAAAGGAAAAACTTAAGCCTTGCTACAAGTCCTATCATCCATCTGATATCATTTATTTTCTTCTGGTTGGACACCAGACCTTTAACTGTAGATTTTAGACCATATCACATTTTCAATGCAAGTCCTCCCCCCTTATTTTACTTGCTATCCCTATTTTTACTTTTATAAGTACCTTTGCATATCTGTGTGACAATTGGCCAGTTTGTTAAAATTGTGTGAGGCATGACCCAATTAATAATCATATATACAGAAATAATTGCATATCTGTCAATCTATCTCATATACACTTATCAATCTATCTGGTAGATATGCATGTCTAGACTGATAGACATGCATTAATTTCTGTGAATATGGATGTCCATATATATGGCTGTTCATTGAGTCGGGCCTCGCACAATTTTAACAGGGATGCAAGGTGATGAGTTAAGGTAGGCATATATTATGATCTCAAGTTCTGGTGCATTGGTGGGGCATTTGTTATGATGCATAACTCTGAGGATAGAGGTTAGGCAGGCTTCATGATTTTCACAAAGATAATGATTGAGGGTGCTACAAATATTAATAATGTTCTAGTCAATTATTTCTGTTCAATAAGCATTCTTATATGGATTTTCCTAAATTGAAAGGTGTAAATAAAAGGAATACATAATATTATTTCACATGGGTAAGATAATAAAACTAACCATTACTCTCTTTAAACCCCAATTTCAAAACATCTTCATCTCGATCTTTTAGTACTTCCTATTTCAACTTATAATACACTACATTATCATACATTACATTATACATATGGAGATGCTTTGTGCTACAGAGTGGTAAATGTGTGCAGGCTGTGGCAATTGTCTCATACTGTGCCAGTAGTGGGTTGGACCAAAGACAATAACTTCTATCATGGTTCACTGCAGGTTAACAGCAAATTTGCACTAATTAATTAATATAATTATGAGAAAAAATTTCTGATTAAAAAGCTTCTGCCGACATCTTGTAAATATACCCTGACTTTGCTTCAATGTGGCTTTTGTGTTTATGAAGATGCTCTTCTCCATTTAACCCAATCACCCCGGATTTATGTTCTGTCCCTTGTAGGTTTTTGTGAATTTTGTTACATACAGTTGATCTCACATGTCTCACTCCAAAGGGGTCTACATAGGCCCTGCTACCGATTTGATTTCGCCATTCCTTGATTACGTAAAATGCGTTTTCTTTTAATACAATTGATATCAATACTGTTTTATTGTTATTGATGTTATGATTATTAAAGTATTATTAAAATCTTGTTAACTTTAAGACAATGAAATATGCAAAAGATCCTTCCAAAAGTCAAGGAAAAGGGTAAACAGGTGAGAAAGGTAGGACTAATAAGTGACCCCTTGATGCTAAGCACTTGTAGAGCATCTATGTGTGAATACAATAAATAAACCTGTGTTACAGTGGGCATGGCATGTATTCTTGCCAAACGTGGCGATTGGGTTAAGATGCATTTCATATAGACTTTCTACAAATGAAATTTGAAGTAAGTCATCAGCCAAATTTACATCTCTCTTTACTTCATTTGGATAACCAAGACCCAGTGTTGAAATCATCACTGATATTTAGGGTCTACAATCAACAATCATCAGTCACAGGAGGAATGTCCTTACTGGTAGTAAAATTCATCTCATGTCAAGTGTTATTACAATGGCACACCCAGCATGAGATTAATATTATGCCCTTGGTCTAATCATTATAAAGCAAGAACATCAAATTTCCTTGAAATCTACTGATATGGTATCTGTTTCAACTGGGGCTATGAGTTACCTAGTGGGTTGCTCATTCAGAAAGTTGAATTGAATGCTCATATTGGATAATAAAACTGTATCTTTAATGGATACTTTGCAACATATGTAAGAGTCATAACGGCCTATGCAGGGGGCTTGGACATTTTAAGGATAAGATACACACATGTACTTTGCTAGATATTAATCATTGCTTATTACATAGAAGATAAAATCAATAATGATTTCAGCATAAAAATATATGTATCAGATTTTCATACTTTCTTTAGATTCCACCCTGTCAGCATGAGAAATAAAGAAATGTGTTATTCCTAAAGCAAAAGTTTTCCTATTATCATGGAATTATTCAAAATCCTGTCTTAATGCCCTTCTAACTACAGTAGAAGAACAGTTTTTTGTGGACTATATATCAAACCCAGTTGACCCCTACAATCCAGACATGACCTTCACAACATGAAAAAAAAAGGCTTGAGGGGCAGGTGACGTGACCAAGCCATCATGGGAAAATATGGTGGTGGGCCAGGGTAACACAAACTGCTGTTATGATCATTTTGGTTGAGGTCCGGGTGACAAGCTTTTGGAGGGTGATAAGACTCATTTGGCATTTAGGAAGGGGCTACTGCATTACTTCCTTCCATAAATGAGTGTGAAATGTGCTGTTCGTGAGCCATGACTGGAAGAGCGCCATGCTAAAGATCCTCTTCCTGGCCATTGGATCAGCATTGTAGGTTACATTACAAATAATTGAATATTACAAAAAAAAAATTAAATGACACACTTAACAAAATGTTATTTATCGCTATTATTATTGCACTGAGTTATGGACTACCTAGAGAGATGATAAAAAGTCTGTGCAGGAAAAACAGTCTATTACCATCTGGGTAAAGCAAATGTATTGACAAATATAGGAATTAGAAAATGGGGAAAAAAATGCTTATGCGGAAAAAGAGAAAATATCATTGCAAAGGAGAGGTATGGAGTCTTTAGTGGAGCATCCAGATTCAATGGGCTAAGAGAGCAAATCCCCTGACCAAATCATATCATCTTAAAGCTGTAGAAACAGCAATTACAAGTGTAAGGGGTGTTCCTGGTCACTCTACTATATGTGGAATAAGTATAGTAGCCATGAGACTCTCCTTGAAGAGAGAGCCAGCAGCAGGTGCAGGCAGCCAGCAAGGAAAGGATTAGTGTCCTATGCTCCATTTTGCTGCATATACATGGAGGATGATAGTCTTTCATACATATGCCTCTCCCATGAAGTTTGTAGCCCCATGCACTACAACATAACAAGTTCTTCTCTTACATTTTACCAAACACTTTCTTATTTTTAACCCTACAATATCTGATATCCTTCATCCCTCCTAAACTAACGTGTTGGGGCTTCAAAACCCACTTATAACAAAAGTAGGGAGTGATAAGAACATTTACTTTCTCAGTTCTCCAGCAAAGACCTACAAAATTCTACTCACATATATTCAGGCATGACAGACACTGTAATCTGCCCTAAGAGTTTGCAATGGAAATGATCACTGGACATTTAAAAAGGTAAAGTTTCAGTTTTCCACAGCCATGCAGTACATGGTAAAATTTATCTGCGAAAGCAAAAAAAAAAAAATAATAATAAAAACTTTAAAAAATAGGGCACAAGAAACGCCATGCAGAGAGTAATGTCCTTGACACAGCAAATGGGTGGGAGTCCGAGGGCAGAGCCTACAGTAGGGAAATACAGAGACTGGGTGTGGTTCTGGGGTTGAAGCCCCCAACAGAGAAATGCAGTGAGCAAGAGATTGAGGGATATGGACACCACATCTCAAAGAGCATAAGAGTCATAAAAACACAGGTACTGCTGCAGTGGCCTCATATTTATGGTGAAATGATGAAAATAGCCATTGTATATCACCGCTCAGAGACTAAGTCCACAACACTTTCAGAGAGTTTTTAACCTATATCTGCCGGGCCATGCTTATAGCTATTATAACAAACCAACTCAACATGATGGGTACATCTATAGGTGTAGCGATGTGCTAGAGTGAGTCGAGCAGAAAGTTCCGCCCGACATGTAGCAGACTCCCGGGCCAACCAGCAAGACGGTTGCCAGAAGTCACCAGAGTCAGTGATGCTGTGATATTTCTGATACCGCCATTTAGGGGTTAAATCTATAAATCCATTTTTATTACTCCTCCTTGCTCTAGCTCCTCTGTACCATCCAGTTTAGATGTCACAAATTTTTTTCTATAAAAATTTGGTTATGGCAGCTGGGACAAAGTGCTAATAAAGGGGGGTTATAAGGAATAAATAGAAGGTAGGAGAGGTTAGATTTGGATTTTTGAGTTTCCATGGTTCCATGGTTCTTGAACTTTGTCTCTGAAGGGTGATAGATACCTAAAGGTGCAGTCAACATTATCAATACTTTCAATTATATCATTTGCAATGGAAAAGAAGAGATCCATGTACATTACAGCATGGATAATTGGAAGAAGGATTATAACTGCAAAACTGGATGGCTATGTGAAACTAGAAAAAAGCTTCGTGAAACAAAAAAAAAACAAATAAATAAACCAGAGCCTTTCGATAATGTAAACAGCTGGCTACAATATAGCCTTAGCCTGAACTAAGTAACTAAGTAATCATATGAAGATTGAACCCTTTTCTGGATGATGCAGCCTAATGAAATAAAGAACTTACACTTTATAAAAGATTTCATATCAATGATCCCAACATAATGTTAATAACATGGGTGAAAATATCCCTCGTTTGAGTAATGCTAAAGCGGCATTTACAACTCCTTACATTAAATATAAGATCTAAATATGACATCATATACATTATGAATAACATAAGACATTTCTCACCATTTTGCTAGAAATATATATCACTAATTAAAGCCAGAAAATGTTCTTCTTCTTCTTCTTCTTTTATAGGGTTTTAGACTTCTTTCTTCTTTCTTCTTTTTATAGGGTTTTAGACTATTATTGTCTATATCCCCTGGATCCTTTTCTTCTGATTTTCTTTGTAGCTTATATGTAGTCAGTTATCTTTGTTCGCTGTAAAAATATCTTCATGTGTCTCAAAATGTAGTACCTTTTAGTTGGTGGTAGATCTGAGCCTGTAATTAGAAGATTTATATTAGGATTATTGATTTTTGCTTTCCTTAGGGCATCTAGTAAGTATGTTCTGTAGGAGTTGAATCTTGGACACTGTAATATCAGATGTTCTGTTGTTTCTTCTTCTTGTCTGCACCATCTGCATGTAGGGTCATTTTCAAGTTTTAGTCTATGTAAGTGTTGTTTTAGTCTTGTATGTTTTGTTAAAATTCTTGTTAGGCATACATCTAACTTCCTGTTTTTTGATCTTGTCCACGGTTGTGGTTGGTTGTTTTTTATTAAATAGTCTTTTGTGATTAGAATGTTATTTAGGTCATTCTCCCAGTTCTTTTGACTGCTTGTTTTAATTTCTTTTATGATATTTCCAGTGTCATGAGGTATGTTCATGGGATTCATCGTGTTGTGAGCTTTTTTTGCTGCTAAATCTGCAATTTCGTTACCTTTTATGCCTTTATGTGCTGGGATCCAGTGTAATATTATTTTGTGATTCTGAATTGTTAGTGTTTTTATTAGTGTTTGTATTTCATATATCAAATGTTTATTTGTTTTTGGTTTTTGATTCTGTAAAAGTAGTAGTGCTGATTTTGAATCTGTGAAAATCACTGTTTCTTTTATTTTGTTGTTGTGTATGTATGTTAAGCCTTGTTTGATGGCATAAAGTTCAGCTTCTAAAATTTCTGTCGCTGATGGAAGTGTCCATATTGTGGTAAGATTGTAATCTTTTACATAAACTGCTGCTGATGTCGAGTTTGGACATTGAATTTTAGATCCATCTGTGAATATTTTTTTGTGATTTCTATATTTGGTGTTTTCAATCATATGAAAATGATTTTGTATTACTTGATCTGGCATATTTTTTGTAAAGCCATCCATAAAATTTGTTTCTATGTATTTTGATATATCATACCAAGGTGGTAATGGACTGATATTTGGTGTAATGTTTATATTTATATTTATCTTTAGTTCTTTCATAGTTTCTAATACTCTATGGATAAAGGATTTTCTATCCTTATTTAGTTTGTATTCTAATATTTCTTTAGTTATCAGTTTTTTTATTGGCATGTCATTTTGTTTGTTCAGTGTCTTAATTAGTTGTATACATTCTGTTTCTTTTATTTGTTTTTTTATTGATGCAATGTTTGTGAATGCTTCTAATAGGATGATGGGTGTTGATCTGAAACATCCTGTAGCAATTCGCATTGCTTCATTTTGTAATGTTTGCAATTTTTTCATGTCACCACTTTTATTTACTCCATAGACTGTTAATCCATATTCTACTTGGGGTTTTATGTAGATGTTATAGAAAGCTATCATTGTTTCTCTATTTGCACCCCAACTTGTTGTTGACAATTTCTTCATAATATTTATTCTGTTTAAGACTTTTACTTTTAAATTCTCTATATGTTTTTTCCATGTGAGTTTTGGAGCATCAAATATCAGGCCTAGTATACTGTTATTTGTGGAAAATATTAGTTCTCTATTATCTATTTCTATATTAGGTATTTGTCTGATCTTTTTATTTGTGAAACACATTATTTTGCTCTTTGATAAATTCATTTTTAAGTCCCATTTATCAGTCCATTCTGATACCTTTTTTAATCCTACTTTTAATTTGTTTATTGCTTCTTCAATGTCTTTACTTGATGTTATAAGCGTGACATCATCTGCATAGATTATTTTGTGGACTTCTTCTGTTACCTCTAGATCTGACATTAGAATATTGAAAAGTGTTGGGCTTAAAGGGGATCCTTGTGGTACTCCCCTTATGTTTTTTTCTTTTTCTGTTTTGCTGTCTCCTATTATAATTTGAAAAGTCCTGTCTTTCAGGAAATTATTTATAAATCTTAAAGGTAAGCCTGTAATTCCCATTTTTGCTGCTTTGATTAGTATTGCTTCCTGGTTGGCCGAGTCAAAGGCTTTTTCAAAGTCAATACATGCTATTAAAGTATATTTTTTTTCTCTTCTGGCTTTATTTATGTGCAGGTCTATTACTTGTAAAGCGTCTATTGTGGATTGGTTAGGTCTGAAACCTATTTGATCTTTGTTTAATTTATTATGTTTTTCTAGCCACCATACAATTCTTCTATTTATTATGTTTTCAAAAATTTTTCCTAGGCATGATGTCCTACTTATAAATCTGTAGGATTCTGTGTCCTTTGGGTTTTTATTTAATTTTAGTATTGGATTGACTAAGGCATTTTTTTGTTCTTTTGGGTACTGTCCTTTAGACCAGTAATCATTTATGATTCTTTGTATATTTTGGGTTAAGTTCATGGGAGCCTGTTTGTAAAATTCGTACGTTATTTCATCAGGGCCGTATGCTTTCTTGTTTTTGGCATTTGCTATGGCATTTTTTACTTCTTCTATTGTTATTTTGTTACTAAGTTCTTCAGTATCTGGGAGGTTTAGTAATGCCTCTCTTTCATTTTTTGTTAATAATAGTTTGGGTTTTTTTTTAATAGTTTTTTTAAATTCTTCTTTAAATAAGTTTAGCTTTGATGTTGTGTCTGATATTGGTGTATCATTATGTATGATTGGATATTCAATTATTGATTTTTTCCCAGTAAAACTTTTTATAAAGTTCCATACTTTTTTTGAAGATGTTTTAAAGTCTATCGTGTTACAAAAATTTTCCCAGGATTTTCTTTTTTCTTTATTTATTGTTTGTCTAGCTATTGCTAATTGTTTTTTATAGTTAAAGAGGTTTTCTTGACTGGGTCTTTTCCTCCATTTGTTATATGCTCTGTTTCTTTGTTTTATTACATCATTGCAAACTGAGTTCCACCATGGTTTATTTGGTTTGTTAATTCCATAGTCATTTTTGAAGAGGAAATATTTTGTTCCTATGTTATGTAGTAAGTTGGTTAATTCTTCAAAAGTTTTTATGTTTTCAATATCTTTTCTTTCTATCTCTTTTTGGTATTTTTTCCACCCTTCTTCTATGAATTTCCATTTCTTTTCTTTAGATTGTGTTTTTTTTGGAAGGTTATCTTTTATGATAATTGGTAGGTGGTCACTGCCTACGTTGTATCCTGTCTCTACCTCTAAGTGACTTAATGTTGGTGAGGCTAAGATTAGGTCAATAGTGCTTCCTTTTCCATTATTGGGGTCTACTCTTGTAGTTTGACCTGGGGGTGTTAATAATATTAGGTTATTTTGACTGATGAAATCAAATATGTTTTTACCTGTGATATTTGTTAATCTTTGATTTAAATTTGGGTTCCAATATGCGTGATGTGCATTAAAATCTCCCATTATTAATTTTGGTTCATCTATTTGGTCTATATAGTATTCTAGTATTTCCCTACTTATATTATTACATGGGTTGTAAAAAAGAAGTATATTAAGCCATTTATTTCTGTAATTAATTTTTATTCCCAGTACTTCTATTTTTTTTATGAAACGGTCTCTTAGATTTATTGGTTTGTATTGTAGTTCCTTTTTTATACAAAATGCTAATCCCCCTCCAATTTGTTCTTTTCTGTCTTTTCTAATTATTTCATAATCTTTTAAGTCAAAATTGTCTTTTTCTTTTAACCAGGTCTCACAGAATCCTATTAAATCTGGTTGCTCTTTATATGTCAAGTATTCTAAATCTGTTTTTTTGTTCAGTACTGACCTGATATTACAGAGAATTATTTTATTCATTTAAATATTTCATTATTTCTTTGATAATTGGTGTTACTTCATTTATTGTTTCTGTTATAATTTCTATCATTGTTTTTTTAGAGTTCATGTTGATTATTATATTTGATATTACATTAATTATATTCTTTATTGTTGTCATCCACGAAAAGTCTTTATCTTTATTTAGTTGGGTATCTTTTTGTGTTTTATAGATCCTTGTTGGAGTTACATCTCTCAGTGGTGTAGGTAAGGACCACGTTATTGGGGAATCTTGAATTCTTTTTGGTAATGGCTTTTGCATTGATTTTGCTATGTTTAGTTCGTCTTTCTGTGAGTTTTCTCTTAGTATGGTTGCCTCGCCTCTTTGGTCTTTGTGAATTTTATCATATTTGGGGTTCGTTGGGGTTCTTTGCCCTAATGTTATGTTCTGGGATTGACTTAAGGTCTGGGCATATGATTGTGTTGTTGTGAGTTCTGTTGTTTGCATATTTTCATGTTCTGTTGTTTGTATATTTGGATGTTCTGTTGTTTGTATGTTTGGATGTTCTGTTGTTTGTAGGTTTGTGTATTTCTTTGTTTGTTGGGTGTTTGAGTGATTTGTGTTTTGGATGTTTGTTGAGTTTTGTGCAAGGGCTCTAAGATTTAAAGTTTCTTCTTTCTGGAGAGGCTTTAACTCTTGAAACTTTTTTTTGATTTCTAAATCATTAGGTGTTATATTTTTTGTGTTTATGTTTTGGGCCTCTCTATGTATTCTGCATGAGTTTGTATTTGGTGGGTGATCCCCATGACAATAAAAGCAGTAGTCTTTGTTAGGGCAGTCTTTAAAGTTGTGATTAAATTGACTGCATTTACTGCATCTTTGTTTATTTTTACATGTCATGATCCCATGTCCATACATCAGACACCTGAAACATTTTGGTATAGGAAAAGTGTATTGATGGACTGAGTAAGATGTATGCCCTATTGCTACCTTCTCTGGTAGTTTGCCTTTAAAGATCAATCTTAGGGACTTAGTTGGAATCCACTTATTTTCATTTTCTTTGTCTCTGTTGCTCTTTTTTATTCTTGATACTTCTATTATCTCAGTGTTATTTCCACCTATTATTCTTATTTTCTCTGTTATGTCTTCTGGGGTTAGGTCTATTTCCACTGGGAAGATTGTGCCATATGAGCATCCTATGTTTTTGCTTGATGCCGGCTGTTTGCATTTGATTTCCCAGTCTCCCAGTTTTTTTATTTGATTTAAAGGTCTTAATTTGGAGATATCATGTACCTCAAACCTTATGGCTTTCCCTGTTCCTAAGACTCTGAGGGAATCTTCAATTATATATTTTTGGAAATCTGATTTGTTTAGTGCATTTGTCAGTTTTATGGGATTGTTAAAATTTGAGGCTTCAGATTGATCACTTAAATTAATAAGGACTACATTTTGATTTTCTTGCCTGTGCATTGGTGTGTTATCAGTTGTGGTCGGGTTGGGATCCGTGGAGTTTCTGCCGGTTTCGTTTTTCCGGGGATGTTTGGGGTGCGGGTCTTCCTCGCTGTCGCTAGTCTCTCGTGGTCTTCTGTTCGATTGAGAATCGTAGTTCATATCACTTATGCCAGGGTATTCTCCTGGATCTGGATTGAGTATTGTGTCCATTAAATTATATTATGTACACTGCACTCAAGAAAGTTGCAAGCACCGGTAGATGTTTACTCTATCAAGGTACAAACCGTTCTCCGGTTTTAGACTTCTTATGTCTATATTCCAGAAAATGTTACGTCGCCTCTGCGTCCCGCACGTGTGTAAACAAATAATAGGGGATACGTATGTATATAATTTAAGTTCTTTAATTTATTTTTTTGTATTTCTTATACATACAGGCATATATATATATATATATATATATATATATATATATATATATATATGTATATATATATATATATATATATATACACTTCGATTTATATGTATCCAAATGTATAAAATATTTTGGTGCACCTAGAGAGGAAGAGAGAGAGAGAGAGAGAGAGAGAGAGAGAGAGAGAGAGAGAGAGAGAGAGAGAGGAGAGAGAGAGAGAGAGAGAGAGAGAGAGAGAGAGAGAGAAGAGAGAGAGAGAGAGAGAGAGAGAGAGAGAGAGAGAGAGAGAGAGAGAGAGAGAGAGAGAGAGAGAGAGAGAGAGAGAGAGAGAGAGAGAGAGACACACACACACACACACACACACACACACATATATATATATATATATATATATATATATATATATATATATATATAT
>NC_051394.1:34539174-34541674 GCF_015228065.2 Penaeus monodon
ATCATCATCGTTATTATCATAATTATAATTATCATCATCACTATCAGTATCATCATCATCATCGTTATTATCATAATTATCATCATCACTATCATTTTTATCATTTTTATCATCATTATTATTATCATCACTATCGTTATTGTCATTATTATTATTATCACTATTATTGTTATTATTATTATTGATATTATTATTATCACCACCACCACCACCACTACATTACTACTACTATCACCATTATTATTATTATTATTATTATTATTATTATTATCATTATTAGATGTCATTATTATTAGCAGTATCATCATCATTGTTATCTTCTCATCGTTATTATTATTTTTATTATTATTATTATTTATTATTATTATTATTATTATTATTATATTATATTATACTAATTATTACTATCATCATTATTGCTATTATTATCATCATCATCATTATTATTACTATCATTATTATAGCTATTATTATCATTATTACTACCATTATTAGTGTCATTATCATATTTTTATTATCTATTATTTTTATTATTATTATTATTATCATTATTATTATCATAATCATCATTTCTAATATTATTATTACTATTTTTAATTGTTATTATGATCATTATTAATTTTCTTATCATCATTATTATTATCCTCATCATCATTATTATCATTATCAATTTCATTACCATTATTTTTACTATCATTATTATCATTATCATTATTATTATTATCATTATGAGTATCCTTAAGATTATAATTATGGTTATTACTATGTTATGCATGGTTGTTATTATGGTCATTATATTTATTACTTTCATTATTATTACCATTAACATTATTATCAATATTATTACTATCATCATCATTATCATCATCGTTATTATTATTATTATTATTATTTATTTTTTTTTTTATTATTATTGTTATCATTATTACTGTTATTGTCATCATTAATATTGTTATTATTATATAATTAATATTGTTTTTAACATTATTATTATTATTATTATTATTGTTGTTGTTGTTGTTGTTGTTGTTGTTATTATTATTATTATTATCATTATCATTATTATTACTATTGTCAATATCAGACTTTTCCTGTTACCATTGTTGTTACTATAAAACATTTTTTTTTATCATTATCATTGTTGTTGTTATTATTATTGTCATTATTTTATTTTATCATCCATAATGATAATGATGATGATAATGATAATTTATCACGATACTATAATTATTACCATAATCATTATTATTATGATAATTATATGATTAATATTATTACTTGTATTATTGTTACTATTATATCATTATGATTGTTACTCTCATTATCATCATTACTGTTATTATTATTAGTAGTAGTATCATTATAACTATTGTTATTATTAGTACTGTTATGATCATCATTATCATTATTAATATAGTTACTGTTATCGCTATCAGATTTTTTGTAATTGTTTATTATTATTATTATTATTATTATTATTATTATCATCATCATCAGCGTCATTATCATTATCATTATTATTATTATTATTATTATTATTATTATTATTATTATTATTATTGTTATCAATATTAGTAGTAATAGTATAATTATTATTATTTCTCTGATTAATGTTATTACTTTTATTACATTATTGTTATTATTATCGCTATTAATATATATATATATATATATATATATATATATATATATATATATATATATATATATATATAAAAGAAAGAGAGAGAGAGAGAGATTTTGATTTGATTTGATAACATTTATTTACAGAAAAGTGCACATGCCTCGTAAAAAGCCAGGGTAAGATATCACTATATAAAAATATCATTTGGCTGTAAAAGAAAACTGTTATATCACTAATCATGTCAAAGACAAGACCAGTGTCTATAATAAAGTTAATATAATCAACGAGTGCTAATCTGTGAATAGTACTATTTGATCAATAGGATGCAGTTTTTATGCAACAAAATAAGTAATGGTTTAAGATTATGCAACTTGGGCGCCTTGCAAAGTTTGCAGTGGTGATATGAAACTGGTTTTGCCTCCAAAACTGCATCCTGTACATATTGTATAGTGTACTGATATCCTATGCGTAGTCTAGTCAAAGTAACCTGCTGCCTCCGATACAGTCCATGATAGACTTTATAGGGTTTGTCTATATCTGATGTCCCAGCAATACTCTCGTAATGCCAAAAAGTACCAAGTCCGTCTTTTTTCATCTACTCAGTGGTCCATACCTGACCCTCATAATCTCGAAGGCAGCTAATAACACGTTTTTTTATTTGGTTGAAAGATAGCGGCACTACATAATATGGATCTTCATGGGAAAATGCTAATCTGGATAAACGATCAGCCCTGTCACACAGTGATATTCCTGTATCAGAGGGTATCCAGTATAGTGACACTTGGATACCCTGTTCTGATAGTTTAGAAATTTCATGAAAGATATTTCTAGTTACCATGTTTTCTGCATGTTTTCAGCCTATGGAGAGCGCCCTGG
>NC_051394.1:34554371-34564175 GCF_015228065.2 Penaeus monodon
GTTGCTTAAGGACTGACCTCTGCTGGCATTTTTTTTAAAGTTATTATTATTATTATTTTTTTTTGCTTTCGCAGATAAATTTTACCATGTACTGCATGGCTGTGGAAAACTGAAACTTTACCTTTTTAAATGTATGGCAGCAATGGATTTTAGAGATAAAGTATATTTTTTCTCATGTATTTGAAAGTAATTGAAATGAGTCCAGTGATCATTTCCATTGCAAACTCTTAGGGCAGATTACAGTGTCTGTCATGCCAGAATATATGTGAGTAGAATTTTGTAGGTCTTTGCTGGAGGACTGAGAAAGTAAATGTTCTTATCACTCCCTACTTTTTTTATATGAGTGGGTTTTGAAGCCCCAACACGTTAGTTTAGGAGGGATGAAGGATATCAGATATTATAGGGTTAAAAATAAGAAAGTGTTTGGTGAAATGTAAGAGAAGAACTTGTTATGTTGTAGTGCATGGGGCTACAAACTTCATGGGAGAGGCATATGTATGAAAAACTATCATCCTCCATGTATATGCAGCAAAATGGAGCATAGGACACTAATCCTTTCCTTGCTGGCTGCCTGCACCTGCTGCTGGCTCTCTCTTCAAGGAGAGTCTCATGGCTACTATACTTATTCCACATATAGTAGAGTGACCAGGAACACCCCTTACACTTGTAATTGCTGTTTCTACAGCTTTAAGATGATATGATTTGGTCAGGGGATTTGCTCTCTTAGCCCATTGAATCTGGATGCTCCACTAAAGACTCCATACCTCTCCTTTGCAATGATATTTTCTCTTTTTCCGCATAAGCATTTTTTTCCCCATTTTCTAATTCCTATATTTGTCAGTACATTTGCTTTACCCAGATGGTAATAGACTGTTTTTCCTGCACAGACTTTTTATCATCTCTCTAGGTAGTCCATAACTCAGTGCAATAATAATAGCAATAAATAACATTTTGTTAAGTGTGTCATTTAATTTTTTTTTTGTAATATTCAATTATTTGTAATGTAACCTACAATGCTGATCCAATGGCCAGGAAGAGGATCTTTAGCATGGCGCTCTTCCAGTCATGGCTCACGAACAGCACATTTCACACTCATTTATGGAAGGAAGTAATGCAGTAGCCCCTTCCTAAATGCCAAATGAGTCTTATCACCCTCCAAAAGCCTGTCACCCGGACCTCAACCAAAATGCTCATAACAGCAGTTTGTGTTACCCTGGCCCACCACCATATTTTCCCATGATGGCTTGGTCACGTCACCTGCCCCTCAAGCCTTTTTTTTTCATGTTGTGAAGGTCATGTCTGGATTGTAGGGGTCAACTGGGTTTGATATATAGTCCACAAAAAACTGTTCTTCTACTGTAGTTAGAAGGGCATTAAGACAGGATTTTGAATAATTCCATGATAATAGGAAAACTTTTGCTTTAGGAATAACACATTTCTTATTTCTCATGCTGACAGGGTGGAATCTAAAGAAAGTATGAAAATCTGATACATATATTTTTATGCTGAAATCATTATTGATTTTATCTTCTATGTAATAAGCAATGATTAATATCTAGCAAAGTACATGTGTGTATCTTATCCTTAAAATGTCCAAGCCCCCTGCATAGGCCGTTATGACTCTTACATATGTTGCAAAGTATCCATTAAAGATACAGTTCATATTATCCAATATGAGCATTCAATTCAACTTTCTGAATGAGCAACCCACTAGGTAACTCATAGCCCCAGTTGAAACAGATACCATATCAGTAGATTTCAAGGAAATTTGATGTTCTTGCTTTATAATGATTAGACCAAGGGCATAATATTAATCTCATGCTGGGTGTGCCATTGTAATAACACTTGACATGAGATGAATTTTACTACCAGTAAGGACATTCCTCCCGTGATTGATGATTGTTGATTGTAGACCCTAAATATCAGTGATGATTTCAACACTGGGTCTTGGTTATCCAAATGAAGTAAAGAGAGATGTAAATTTGGCTGATGACTTACTTCAAATTTCATTTGTAGAAAGTCTATATGAAATGCATCTTAAATGGAGAAGAGCATCTTCATAAACACAAAACACACATTGAAGCAAAGTCAGGGTATATTTACAAGACGTCGGCAGAAGCTTTTTAATCAGAAATTTTTTCTCATAATTATATTAATTAATTAGTGCAAATTTCTGTTAACCTGCAGTGAACCATGATAGAAGTTATTGTCTTGGTCCAACCCACTACTGGCACAGTATGAGACAATTGCCACAGCCTGCACACATTTACCACTCTGTAGCACAAAGCATCTCCATATGTATAATGTAATGATAATGTAGTGTATTATAAGCTGAAATAGGAAGTACTAAAAGATCGAGATGAAGATGTTTTGAAATTGGGGTTTAAAGAGAGTAATGGTTAGTTTTATTATCTTACCATGTGAAAAAATATATGTTTTCCCTTTTTATTTACCCCTTTTCAATTTAGGAAAATCCATATAAGAATGCTTTTTGAACAGAAATAATTGACTAAAAACAGTATTAATATTGAAGCACCCTCACCATTATCTTTGTGAAAATCATGAAGCCTGCCTAACCTCTATCCTCAGAGTTATGCATCATAACAAACGCCCCACCAATGCACCAGAACTTGAGATCATAATATATGCCTACCTTAACTCAGCACCTTGCATCTCTGTTAAAATTGTGCGAGGCCCGACTCAATGAACAGCCATATATATGAACATCCAAATTAATGCATGTCTATCAGTCTAGACGTGCATATCTACCAGATAGATTGATAAGTGTATATGAGATAGATTGACAGATATGCAATTATTTCTGTAAATATGATTATTAATTGGGTCATGCCTCACACATTTTTAACAAACTGGCCAATTGTCACACAGATATACAAAGGTTCTTATAAAAGTAAAAATAGGGATAGCAAGTAAAATAGGGGGGAGGACTTGCATTGAAAATGTGGTATGGTCTAAAATCTACAGTTAAAGGTCTGGTGTCCAACCAGAAGAAAATAAATGATATCAGATGGATGATAGGACTTGTAGAAAGGGCTTAAGTTTTTCCTTTGTAGGAATGCAAGGAGACAATTTATTAACTTTTTTCTTTTTGTGACAGAAAATAATATGTAGTGATGGACAAAAGAAAACAATCTTCACCCCTATGCTGCCTGAGTACAAACAGTCCCTATTTTTGCATATTTGTATGTGTTAGAAGACTGTAGCATTACATAAATAACCTTTGAAATGCATCTTCATGATTAATGAAGGCTTTGAGGGATGTGGGTTATTAAAAACATTGGCAACTTGTGTGTGTTTTTTCTTGCCCAAACAGGAAGTGTGCAAAGGTTACTTTTGCCCTTTTATTGTACTCTGCTTTTCCAAATTACAAAGTTGCAAATTAATGTTTTTTTTCATTTAAGGCGTGTTCTGCATATGAATTATATTTACACGTCATAAACTGAGTAAAGAAAATTAGAAATAATTTTTTTAAGAAATTTCTCTGTGTTTCAGCCAAAAGCAAAAAAATCCAGGAAGTTTGCAGTAATGAAAAAGATGATAAAACCAACTGATTCACGCATGTAAGTATTTCTTTTTTTTTTTTTTACTAGACAGATTGATAAATAGATTTAATTTTTCTTGATTTTTAATTTAACTTAATTATTATTTTTTATAGTGCTGGCAACCATTATTTAAGACAAAAAGTGGTTAATGCATTAAGAGATGAATAAAAAGTGAATAGAAGGAAATATTCAGAAAAAAAAGGTGCAATGAAGTGACAAAGGTATAAATTCTTTGTATTCTGACAAATTTAAGTGGGTCAGCAGCTTCACTGTGGCTGAGGAACACTATGGGGATAACTGTTTGTTGTGCTGTTGGTGTTTTGTCCTCAAACATTGACTTTATATTCTTTAATGATAAATAACATCTTCATACCATGAATGATTTAAAAAATGCTTTCAAATGATTCTCAGATCATGTGTCCTCTGATGACTGCACAAGTAATGTCATGTATATTTTGTATGGAAAATGTAAAAAAAATCATAAGAGAAAGCTTATTTCTGAAAACTGATCAAGGTAATGTAATAAAAAAAATCCATATGTAAGCATTTTGAAGCAGATCACTAAAATTGTTTGTAGTATTATGTCAGTAACAAAACAGGTCAGTTGTGTTGAAATCATTTTTTACATTTTTTTTCAGGTTCTTGACATAAAAAAAAAATAAGTATGAACTAGTAGTTTGTGGCATGTTTTGTAATTCTTTTTAAAGCTTTCATTCATAATTTTAAGTCATACAGATGATCTATATGATTTTTCAGAAAACCAGATGACCGTGGATCAAAAAAAAGAAGAAACCAGACCCCATGAGCAGAAGGTTAATAAAGCGTAAGTTTTTGTTTAAGCCTTTATTCAGGTCACATTGTATTGATCCCTTAAAACCCTTTGAGAAATAAAGAAACAGTTTTGATTTAATAAAATAAAATATGCTTTCTGTCAACCATTGCATCAGGTGCCACACTGCATCCCCATGAAACACTTGTGTGAATTGTCAAGACTCCAGCCTCCTCTTTGTAATGTGATTATCTCATTTTCAGCATAAACATTTATTTTTTTTTGCCATTTCCAAAGTATATTTGTCTTTTTATATACTTTATAAATATGGTAATAGACAGTCCTGGAGGCAGGAAGATCCTCAGCATGGAGATAGTGTCCTCCTGGATTAGTGTTTTTCCCAGTCATGGCTCCTGGATGTACACCCAAACTCTTGTTTACTGGAGAAATAATGCTAGAGCCACGTCTTAAATGCCACGAGGTAATCTCCTTTAAAGAGTTTTGTGGAGTCTTTCATGATCCCCAGGTTGTCAGCCAGATTTCATGACAGCATATTCCTATCACCGGGCCCCTCGGTCAAGTTTTTCATATTCCTGTCACCTGATAGTCAAATTTTTTTCATGAAGTGATGATCACATCACCCAAATCTAAGGGGTTAAATAAGCATTAAAATCATGAAGACCATTTACTAAATATCTTATTATTGACAGGCCCCAATGCTCGTCAGCTTTGTTCTTCCAGTACAACACAAAAACTAGGCCCACCTTCCCGTATATTGATTGACACTAACTTTGTCAACTTTGCTATAAAAACAAGGTGGACCTGTAAAGGGTTAAAGTCAAAATAAAGCTCTTTACAGTTTTATATTGTAGGTAGTGTAGTGTTGGAATGGATTTTTTTTTCTTTTGTTGAACTTAGAAGTAATTCATCACACTTGTTTTCATGAGACACACATACCGATAATCTTGGTTTGTGGTTTTGTGTATGATAATATGAAGTCGTGGGGCTATTTTAGGTCTAAATTATCTCAATGCATTCAGCCATCACATGGTTGAAGAAACTATAAACTGTGATTAGACTTGGATAATGATGGCATGACAAAATATACCCTATTGAAATAGGTATTCTTAACGTGTTATCACATACATACCAGCTGGAGGCAATGAGCTAAGGTCTCCAGGTAGCCTTTTTGAAATTTTGTATCTGGCAATTGATTATGTTTTTACCCTTATAATTGTATCAAAGGCATGGTCTGTACACAGCAGATAAGTGTAGGATATCAAATTATATAAAATTTTAAATTGCTTTATTCCTCCAGGAATGATGGACTGCCTTTTGCTAAGTGTACCCTACATAACTGATTGCGTGATGGGAGAGTTTTGAACGACTGGGTGAAAAGTACAGATTGGCTCTGAAAACAATTAAAGGACCCCCGGATAGAAAAACTTCCATGTGTGCATAAAAAGGGATATATGCTGATGACTGCCTTTTTAATCGTGTGACACAAGTAAGTAGGCAGCACACAGGGGTTGTTTGGCATCTGAGTTTAAAAAAGGAAAACACACTGTATGTACATTCTCTTTAATTTATTATGCTAATTTATAACAAAAGAAGGAGTTTTTACTTATTTTTAATCAATTTTATCCTTCCCTATAGCAAAATGTTACATTGTAGCAACATCGACGTAGACTTAAAAAGAAGGGAAAACGCAAGATTCCAGGTGTGCCAATCATGGTGTTGCTCAAGGCAGGCAAGTAAATTTAAAAAATATTTATGTTTTTTGTTTAAGTGAAATATGCTGTGTATATTAATGCTATACATTTATTCAGTGGTTATAACAGAAGATGTATGTGTATCCATATACCAATATATCTGTCTTTAGTATATATGATGTGTGTTTTTTAAGCATAGATATGTGTATACAGAAGAGGTGCATTAAAAAATTTTCAAGTTATTTATGAGATGTATTCTTTATTGCAGATTTTTTATTGAAAGAATGCCAGAGCTCCACAGATGTAGTTTATGGACTAAAATGGTTATCTCTTTTTGCTTATATATATTCATTTCTCTATATGTGAATACATACCCCAAAAACATTAAGTGTTATGTTATGTATTCTGCTAATGTTGTTGTCAGATTTTTAATTTGTATTTTTGACCATTTGAAACTGGTTTTCAATAAATGATATTGCATTTGATTATTTTTTAATCACTATTTCAACAAGATCATTATTTGTTTGATAAGGAAAATAGAATATTTACATGGGGTTATTAAAGTATAACATATACATAAGTCCTATTTACATCCTTTAACCCAGCCATGGCTTTCATTAGTGCTTGTCACTCCATAGGTGGTAATTGTAGTAATATTAGCATGTGTAAAATTTCATTCCAACAATTAGGACATAGATTCATCATATGATATGTCACCTGTCATTTGTGATTATTTACCATGTCATGACATAACGTCATTTGTTCTACCAGTTCATGAAAGAAATGGACCCTATTTGTACTGTAATGAATATTTCAATAAATATCTTATTATGTATATGTGCTCTACATGCAGATGTTGTATTGCCAGTAACTTAGAAGTTCATATGCAGTCTATGTTAACCCATTGGCAATGGGCATGGCAGTACTTTTTCTCATTTTTTCTGTACTATGCATTTCATAAAGGCTTCTTGGGCTTCCTAGGTTAACGTCTAAAATATTATGTTGGTAATTGACTACATTGGCCAGAGATATTATATAGTATTCACGAAGTGATGATGTAAAACCACATGAAAATACCGATATGTATTGTGGGGGGAAAAAAAAAAAAAAAAAGTATTTATAAAAACACTGAACATAAAATTATATCTATATGGAAGTGATAATATAAACCTGTTGAAACTAAAGTTTATCTTATAAAATAACTTGAAAAAAAATTAAAGAAAATACAACAAAACCTACAGTTTCAACTCCATGACACCACACACTACTTATTTTATTCAGACTATAGTGTGAATAATGATCAACTATGGAGTCTATATAACAACAAAAATATCCTACAGTCTTGATTTATCAGAAAATATGGCAAATAGAGACCTTAGAAAGTAGTAATACTGAAAATACAACATAGGTTCTTAGCATTACGAAGAAAAGGCAAGGGATGCTGGTATTGGGTATGAATGGTCGCGTATGCTAGGGTGATGATATGAGCCCCTGGCAGCTGGGCTCGGGCCGCTAGCTACCATCCGTCGGGAAAGGGTTAATAGCATTAAAAAAAAAAAATGGAAATCAAGTGAAGTCACATAGGTCTACTAATTGACTCCTTGGTAGCTGAGCACTTGTTCAGCCATCTATGTGGAAACACATTTCAGAAAGCAAGACTACAGTTAACATTACATGTTCCCAGTGGCAGTGGGTAAAAAATAGATGGAAAAGCATATTTTGTGAACATGAAAATAATTAATTTACTAAGACAGTATAGCATAAAAATGATATACATATTGCAATGATATAATACATTTGCTGGATTCAGTATGGTGATAAACGTGTATGATAAATTAGCAAGCCCTGTTAAACCTCACATGATAAATGAACTATACACAAATGAAATTTATTGGGAATGAGAGACCAGTCTATAAATCCTGGAGAGAAAAGTGTTTTTTCCAGTGACACCAAGCACTCTGTAGGCATGGTTGACTGAATGCCTCGTGCTTGGCCGTCTGTCGACTTTTAGTTTTTTTAATTCCTGCATTTTTTTATTTTGTAGATACTGTGTTGTTACAAATGATTTTATTTTTATGTAGATCACACTACCGTATGCTTGAAAAATTTCATTGGCCAGATGATGGAGAATGAATATGTTCTCAGTGCAAGTAATGTATTAGACTGATTTTGATTATATCTTTGTCAGAAAGATATAATAAAATAGTGTAACAAAAACTGGTCAAATATAGGCCTTATTTCTGCTGTCAAAAACTGTCGTGCTACACTTTCCTATAACTCCGCCCCTATTTAGGGGGCAGAATCATTTATAAACTCATGCACCTCGCTGATGAGCGTGCTGAGCGCCCCTGCCTGCGTTTTAAACTGAAAGAAAATGGAAAGCTTAAAACTTGATACTGCATTTATGATATATTATTCAGCAACGATGAGGATGTTAATGAGGTTATTATTGCACCTAGTATAGGATAATATATTTGCTTATGTGTGTGTGTGTGTGTGTGTATATATATATAAATTTATTTATCGATATCAATGCGGATTGGGCATTATTCCCTCTTCAATAATATATTATATATTATTAGTATTATATTATATACTATATATATATATATATAAGTATATATTATATATGTATATATGTATATATGTATACATTTATATATATATATATATAATATATATATATATATATATATATATATATATATATATTATAATAATATGTATATATGTATATATATGTATATATATATATATATAGTATATATATATATATATATATATATATATATATATATATATATATATATATATATATATATATATTATTATATATATATATAATCTAAATGTATATATATATATGTGTATATATATAATATATATATATATATATTATATATATATTATATATATATATATACATATATACATATATACATATATACATATATACATATATATATATATATATATATATATATATATATATATATATATATATATATATATATGAAAGATGGAATAATGCAATGCCGCATTGATATCGATAAATAAATATATATATATATATACACACACACACACACACACATATGCAAATATATTTATCCTAGTACTAGGTGCAATAATAACCTCATTAACATCCTCATCGTTGCTGAATAATATATCATAGAATGCAGTATCAAGTTTAAGCTTTCCATTTTCTTTCAGTTTCAACGCAGGCAGGGGCGCTCAGCACGCTCATCAGCGAGGTGCATGAGTTTATAAATGATTCTGCCCCCTAAATAGGGGCGGAGTTATAGGAAAGTGTAGCACGACAGTTTTTGACAGCAGAAATAAGGCCTATATTTGACCAGTTTTTGTTACACTATTTTATTATATCTTTCTGACAAAGATATAATCAAAATCAGTCTAATACATTACTTGCACTGAGAACATATTCATTCTCCATCATCTGGCACAATGAAAACTTTTCAAGCATACGGTAGTGTGATCTACATCAAAATAAAATCATGTGTAACAACACAGTATCTACAAAATAAATAAATGCAGGAATTAATAAAACTAAAAGTCGACAAGACAGGCCAAGCAGAGCATTCAGTCAACCATGCCTACAGAGTGCTTGTGTCCTGAAAAAACACTTCTCTCCGGATTAGATGTCTTCATTCCCAATAAATTTCATTGTGTATGTCATTTTCATGTGGGTTAAAAGGGCTTGCTAATTAAACCGTTTATCCCATACTGAACCAGCAAATGT
>NC_051394.1:34571775-34584275 GCF_015228065.2 Penaeus monodon
GTAGGTGGAAGGAGCTGAGAGGGGACGAAGAAAGGCAGAGGAGAGAGGTAAGAGAGAGAGAGAGCAAGAGAGGGAGAAGAAAAAAGTAAGAGGGAGCAGAGAGGGAGCTAGTAGTGGGAGCCGGGAGAGGGGGAGGACAGAGGCAGGAGGGAGGGGGGTGCTTACAAGCTGCTTGTCAACTCCCTCCTCATGACACGGTTGCCTGCGACACGTGCTGCCCTCAGCATGACTGTGGCAGTTGTGTATGGTTTTGGTGATTGGCGCAGCGCACTGCAACGTCCAACTGCATATACCACAGCGCCCTAGCCCCCCCCCCTCCCGCTCCTCAGCGCAGCTCAATGACGCTGCAGCCACAACGAAGGCCTGCTCGCCGTGCAAGTCGCCCACAGGTGTGCCCGGCAGCCAGCTCAGGAGCAGGAGGTGGATGAAAGGAGAGGAAGACGAAGGTCGTGAGTCTCCCTTCACTTCCTGCTCGGCACTTGGTCGAGTTTCCTTTTCGGCCGCTCGCCTCCCTCCGCGCGCACGCCTTCGATTCCCACTGACTGCCCTCAATCAGTTTTACTTCTCATATTGCGCTTCATTAGCCCCAGTTTCCGACTCATCTTGCCCCACACACTGTGCACCTGTAAGTCTTTCGCCCATCCGCATCCTCCTCCTTCGTACTCTATGCCCCCTTTCCAATCGCCCCTTCTTTTCCTCTCCCCCTTCCTTCCCTCAACACACTGTCGTTGGTCTTCACATGAAACTCTTGTGATAACTTGCTCCCTTTCACTCCTCCCACGCCGTTCGTGCCTCCATTCATTTCCCTTTATCCTTTTCTCTCCAGCTCCCGGACGGCGGCAGGTTCAATACAGCCGGGATAGGACTCCCTCTCCCCCTTTCCCCCGGCCCTTCCTGCCCCGTCCTCCTGCCGCCCGACCACCCCACCCCGCCCCGCCTACGCCACCGGCAGCCGGATTTGCCTCCCGAGCACGTTTTTGTTGGCTTCCGCAGTGGGCGGCGTAGCTAGGCCCACACACCCACCGGACGCCCTCCCCCCTTTGCCAAGAGGAGGCAGTGCTGACGAGGCTCATTGCACGGTCCGAGGCTCCTTCTGTTGCCGTGGGGACAGACTGGACCGGCCAAGAGCTCTGGCCAAGAGCTCTGGCCAAGAGCGTCTGTACGGGGCAACCTTTGCTTTTCCTCGCCATGACTCAGCACTCTCAAGAAATGACCGTGGACGATTTTCCGGTATTTCGCCGCTTTGCCGAGGACTTACCGTTTCCGGTCGCTTAGCAGGCTTATTCAACTGTTGTTGCGTCAGCTTGACTAGCCACCTAACTTGCCGTTATAATGTGGATATATTCGGCAAATTTCTAATCACTGCCACAAAACGCTCTTTAAAAAGTTCTAAGCTGCCACTCCTCGCGCTGAAAATGCGTGTCTTGAAGGTTTAGGTATTGCTAAATAGTGTCTACATCACGAAAACGTGAAGCGATTTGATCCTCGTATGTTCGCAACTATTACTTACCCTTACGTGATCCTGTTCTGCATGAATAAAAGTAGGCGTGAATGCTTTAATCTGCTCCTTTACCGTAATCACGACAATGAGGTCATGCAAGCGCGGTGAACAAAGGTTGGCTAAACCTACGTTTCATTACTACCAATCTCTGACATATATACCTACAACTACACTCACTTTAAAAGGCAATACTTTTCGAAAGCCAGTTCCGCCCCTCGCTAGCTATATTACCCCAGGTCTTGCCACCAGACGACAGGGACTTAAGGTCAGCCAAAGTCCACGCGCGATGACCAGCCGGACCTCGAGCCACCAGGGGTCAGGGACAGGGACCTTCCCCCTCTCGAGCCCTTGATCACGTGACTCGGTGCGCCGCGGTGAAGGCTTTGCTGCCTCACACTTTTTCCGGTGTTTGTGTGGCCCTTTGTTGGTCTTTAGTTGCTGATTCAGCCTGGCCATTATTCTACGTCGGGTATACGACGCCAAACAAGCGCTTATGTTATCAGTTTGCAATATAATTCAACCCCTGTATATTTCTCTGGAGAGGAAAAAAGAAAAATGATAGCAGGGAATACAGACTTCAAACATGAATCTTAAACTGAGGATAAGTCATTTTTATCGGCGACTGAATTACTGCAATGTTGAAAATATGCTAAGCAACCACATGCAACCGCTTGTATTAGATTAGGATGTCCTGTTCATCAACGGTACATAAACTGTTATTAATTCAAATAACCTGAGAACTGATTTTCTATTAAACTGAATGGAAAGTGCACAAACCTGCATAGGAACGGACTCCGCCGTATGGGATCCCAAATGGACATAATATATGGTGATATTCCGATAAATGTGTGAAGAGAAATGGTACGATACCGATACAAATTTTTCATTTTCGTTTTACTTTCTTCAAAACTTATTCGTAAAGGCAAAAACAATATAAACTTTAGTAAAATTACATGCAAAAAATTAAAGGTACCTAATTACACGCACCCAAGCAGACGTAGCAGCGCACAAATATTTTACTCATAAATGCTAGACTTCCGGTCCGCTGTTCATTAGATGCACAGGTGACTGAGGCTACCATTACTTCTCAGAATAATTACCTCGTAATGCCATTCATAACAACACTTGTGTAAGGGATTCCTGAGGCACAACATGAGCGAAGAAAAGGGAGTGGCTAAGCAAGGAAAGAAAAAGGGGTAAATAATCTTTGGTTTTTATGTCATCTGCCCTGGCGATGGTCTCGTGTTGCCTATTGCACTTCAATTCAGCACCCTTCCTGGGCCTTTCTGCCCTGGCCCTTCCTCTTCCTCTCCCTGCCTGCATCCCCCCTCCTGTCTGCACGGATTCTAAAGAGGCATATATTGCCTTGTCTCGTACTCCACCCGCTGCCTGGGCTTGGGGGCCGCCGCGAGGTAAAGGCAGAGTCCTTCACCAGGAGGTTAACTGGGTACGCACAGCCCACAGTAGGAAAGGCAGGTTCTGACTCAGTACTCGGCTGAGAGGTGTCGGGCTGGCTACTGGTCCTCTCTGGCCGCACTCGCTCCGTTGCAACAATGGACGGAAGCTTATTCGTTGCTCTTACCGTCGGGATACCAGTTCGCGGGGTGGCGTTGAGACTAGACTCTAGGAAGAAATACGAAGATTTCATCTTCTTTACTCTCTTGTAAAAGATGCTCAATATGTACAAAACGGAGAACGTTACCGGGGGATAAAAAAAAAGAATATATACATGCAGTTCTAAACAGAGATCCATTCTGGGTCTCCAATGTTTCCGGCACTCAGACACTGATATTGGTAGTAGTAGCGTGGAAAGACATTGTTATGGTATTGATGAACGGCGCGTTGTGGAAACGACATAGTGGCGGCGGAGGCGGTTTGGGGCAGCGGGAGGCTGTGGCGGAGGGAGAGATGAGGGCCGTTTCGTAGGCAAGTCACACACCAAACATTCCACCGCCAGTTTACGAGCCTGACAAGTGGGCTGAGCTCCGCGGCTGGACCGAGGCTGTTATTTAAGAGCAACAGTCTTCGACACCTTTCATAATGACAATAAAAACGCATTAAACCCCAGAAAATGTAAGGCAAGGACAGGTGTGCGCGCGCGCGTCTGTATCTGTGTACGTGTGTACGTTTGTGTGTGTGTGTGTGTGTGTGTGTGCGTGTGTGCGGCGTGTGTGCGCGTGTGTGTGTGGTGTGTGTGTGTGTGTGTAGTGTGTGTGCGTGCGTGCGTGCGTGTGTGCACATTCATGTTTGTATGAGCGTGTGTGCGTGTTCTGAAGGAGTGCATGAAATGCCGAGAAAGAAGCCAAGACCGCAAAGAAATCGACTTGGGAGGGGAAGAAGTCCCAACACCTGGGTCGGGCTGAATGTCGCCGCCGACCTTGATTAAACCGTAATTCGCCGGCGCATTACATCACCTGACGGACATTTAAGGGAGCTCATCGGGGGGGGGGGGGGGGGGGGGGGGGGGGGGGGGGGGGGGGGGTTTTTTTTTTGGGGGGGGGGTGGGGGGGGGGGGGGGGGGGGCGGGGGGGGGGGGTGTTCGGGAAGCTCAGCGGGAGAGGGAAGGACGGCGAAAGGGAAAGGGTAGGAGACAGAAGGCGAGAGGAAAAAATGGGATGGAAGAAGCATGGGCGAGAAGGGGTGGTGGAAACAAACAGAAGGAGGAGCAAATAAAAGTAGAATGAGATGAATGAGAGAAAGGCGCGAGAGGAAAAAGGCAAGGGAGAGTTAGATGGAAGGAAGCCAAGAAGAAAAAGGCACGCGGGAGGCGGAGGACACAAAAGCCACGCGAAACAACCAAGGAGACATAGGGAAGGTAGACAGGGGGAAGAGAGAGAGAGAGAGAGAGAGAGAGAGAGAGAGAGAGAGAGAGAGAGAGAGAGAGAGGAGGAGACGAGAGAGAGAGAGAGAGAGAGAGAAGAGAGAGAAAAGAGGAGAGAGAGAGAGAGAGAGGAGAGAGAGAGGAGAGCGCGAGGAAGAGAGAGAGAGCAGAGAGAGAGGAGAGAGAGAGAGAGAGAGAAAGAAAGAGAGAGAGAGAGAAGAGGAAAAGGAAGAGATGAGAGAGAGGAGAGAGAAGAGAAGAGAAGAGAAAAAAAGGGGGGAATGGGGGGAAGAGAAGAGAGATGAAGAGAAATAGAATGAGAAGAGAAGGGAGGGGAAGGAAGAGAAGAAGAAGAGAAGAGAGAGAAAAGAGAAGAGAGAGAAAGAGAGAGAGAGAAAGAGAGAGGAAAGGGAAGGGAAGGGAAGGGAAGGGAAGGAAAAGAAGAGAAAAAAATAGGAGAGAGAGAGAGAAGAGAGAAGAGAGAAGGAGAACAGAGAGAGAGAGAAAGAGAGGAGAGAGGAGAGAGAGGATGAGAAGAGAGAGAGAGAAGAGGGAGAGAGACGAGAGAGAGAGACGAGGAGAGAGAGAGACGAGAGAGAGAAGAGAGAGAAAGAGACGAGAGAGAGAGAGAGGAGAGGAGAGAGAGAGCAGAGAAGCGAGAGAGCGATCCACGAGAGAGAGAGAGAGAGAGAAGAGAAGAGAAGAGAAAAGAGAGAGAGAGAGAGAGAGAGGAGAGAGAGAGTGAAAGAGAGAGGAGAGAGAGAATAGAGAGAGACGAGAAAGATTAGAGAGAGGAAAGAGAGAGAGAGGAGAGATGGGAAAGGGAAGGGAAGGGGAAGGGAAGGGAAGGGAAGGGAGAAGAAGAGGAAAAAGAAAGAGAGAGAGAGAGAGAGTAGAGGAGAGATCGAGAGAGAGAGAGAGAGAGAGAGAGAAACGAGAGAGAGAGAGAGAGAGAGAGAGAGAGAGAGAGAGAGAGAGAGAGAGAAAGAGAAGAGAAGAGAAGAGAAGAGAAAAGAGAGAGAGAGAGAGAGAGGAGAGAGAGTGAAAGGATGAGAAGAGAGAGAAATAAGAGATGAGAGAGAAAGATAGAGAGAGGAAAGAGAGAGAGAGAAAGAGGAGAGGAAAGGGAAGGAAGGGAAGGGAGGAAGGAAGGGCAAGGGAAAAGAAGAGAAAGAAAGAGAGAGAGAGGATCGAGAAGAGAGAGATGAGAGAGAGAGAGAGAGATGACATGAGACCCCCTTCCCGACCAGAGGAGACGCAAGAGAGAGAGAGAAGAGAGAGGGGAGAAGAGAAGAGAAGAGTAGGAGGAAGAGAAGAGAAGCGAGGGGGCAAGGGTAAGGGAAGGGAAGGGAAGGTGAAGGGAAATAGGGGCCAAGAGAGAGAAAGAGAAAAGAGAAAGAGAACACAGAGACGAGAGAGAGAGAAGAGAAGAGAAGAGAGAGATATTGAGAAAAGAGAGAGAAGAGAAGAGAAGAGGAAGAGAAGAGAACGAGAAGAAAGGATGAAAAAAGGGAAAGAGCAATGGCACGAGAAGATGAAAAGAGAAGAGGAGAGAAAAACCCTCGAGGGAATGGAAGAGGGTAGGGAAGAGAAGGGAAGGGGGAAGGAAAGTAAAGGGGGAAGGAGAGGGAAGAGGAAAGGGGGAAGGGAAATAAAGACGGAAGGTAAGGGAAGGGGAAGAAGGAAGAGAAAGGAAGGGAGAAGGAAAGTGAACGGATGAAGGAAGAGGAGGGAAAGGATGGGAGGAGAGGGGAGAGAGAAAGAGGGGGGGAGAGGGTAGGAAAGAGAAAAGGAAATAGAGAAGAGAAGAGAAGAGGGAGCGGAAGGGAAGGGAAGGAAAGAAGAAGGGGAGGAGAAGGGAAGAGAGAAAGGGAGGGAAGGAGAGAAGGGATGGAGGAGAAAAGGGAAGGGAAATAAAGAGGGAAGAAAAGGAACGCAAAGAGGGGGGGGGGGAGGGAAACGAAGTTATGGCACGGGAAGGGAGTAGGGAAAACAGAGGAAGACGAAGAAAGAGAGGGAGGAAGGGGGCGTGGGTAATGGCCGCGTACGCCCGCACATTCAACAAGTGGAGCGTCGGCGGTTGAGGCCTCGGGGAGTCATGCCACGTTGCGATCCGTTCCCGTTCCGATCGTGTCGAGTCCCCGCCTACCTTCACTGCGATAAAATGTGCGATAAGATGATAGATATGCCCTTCTGTTTTGTTCCAGGGACTTCCCACGGGGTCTGTCTTACTTTCTGAGGATATGGGAGAAGAGTGTCTGAGGGAATACTGGCACTTCTTGATTCTAACACGCACACACACATACACATACACACACACACACACACACACACACATACACACACACACACACACACACACACACACACACACACTATATCTCTCTCTCTCGCACTCACACCCACGCGCTCCCTCACGCACGCACCACTCACTCAAGCACATATCACAAACACATTACACATCGCATTCACGTATTTACATATCTAAAAAAGGAAAGCTGAGGCATGACGCCGAGCATTCAAGTGTCACGGTCAAGCAGGAACATCCAGCAGGCCCCCAGCACACCTCCCTAGGACACTGGACGAGAAAAATCACCTGTGTGGATATGCCCCTGAAGGTGACCGCCAGGTACACACAATGCAGCACGTACATAACATGAGACACATACAAAAAACGCACACACAAAGGGAGGCAGAGACTCTCCCTCTCGCTCACACATTCAGGCATACACACACACACACCAGTATACGTACATATACACGTACGCACGCACACACACACACACACACACACACACACACACACACACACACACACACACACACACACACCACACAAAACACACCGCAAACCACACACGCACACACACACACACGCACACCACACACACACACACACACACACACACACACACACACACACACACACACACACACACACACACACCGAAAAAAAGGAAAGATAGTGCGGAAAAGGCACGTATTTAGATAATATTTCGATAGTATTTAGCAATACTCACTGTCCCTGCACGAGGCCCGTCTGGTATGCCCGGCGCCACATGTGTCCCTGCAGCGTCTTGAGAGCAGCCACTTTCCTGTCGGCGTCCATCATGGCGAGGACGTTGGCCACAAGGGCGTCCAGCAGGGGCTCCCGCTCGCCGCCCTCCTCGGGGAGCGGGGGGCCATCCAGTCACTCCCGCCGCCAGGTCCTCCCGCACCTGCAGCAGGACGGACGTGGCCTTTCAGTCTACAGGACAGCCTTTTTTTGCATGGAACACTAACTGATTCTTCCAGTTATTTAAACTACAAAACGACACATCTGACAATTAGGCAAACGCTTGGGTAACTTAAACAACAACACTTCATCGACAACACTTCATTTATAAGGTGAAATCTCTCTCTCTCTCTCTTCTCTCTCTCTCTCTTTCTCCTCTCTCTCTCTCTCTCTAATATGTAAAGCATTACTGCTAATTATTATGCATGATCATCACTCAAAATGTGTAAAATCTACAAGATCTGCATAAATGGTGATTTAGGTGTTATTAATATGCGAGAGAGACGGAAGGAGAGAGAGAGAGAGAGAGAGAAGAGAAGAGAAAGAGAAGAGAAGAGAAGAGAAGAGAAGAGAAGTAGAGAAGAGGAAGAGAAGAGAAGAGAAGAGAAGAGAGAAGAGAAGAGAGAGAGAATGTGAGGGAGGATGAGAGAGAAAAGAGAGAGAGAGAGAAAGGAGAGAGAGAGAGACAGAGACGGAGAGAGACACAGACGGAGAGAGACACAGAGACGGAGAGAGACACAGAGAGAGCGAGACACAGTGAGAGCGATACACAGAGAGAGCGAGACACAGAGCGAGAGCGAGAGACACACAGAGAGAGAGAGAGAGAGAGAAGAGATGGAAGAGAGAGAGAGAGAGAGAGAGAGAGAGAGAGAGAGAGAGAGAGAGATAGAGAGAGAGAACGCGAAGAGACGAGAGAGACGAGAGAGGAGACGAAGAGAGACGAGAGAGAGAGAGAGAGACTGACGAGAGAGAGAGGAGATGAGAGAGAGAGAATAATTAAGGAATATATTTCAGACATCTTAACACCTATTCCAGCACACTCAGTAAACTTGCCACCCGTTGTACTGACGTAAAAAAAAATTCACATCCGCAACAGCCCTATATTCCTCCCAACTATTCCTCCCCGCAAATCTTGCGCGCGTCAACACTGCACTCCTAACTATATGCCTTACCACGACGCCCGCTGCATCGAGGAGACCCGAAACGAAACACGCATGGAAAAAGAAACGAAAAGATAATTGCCTGCGAGTGCCGAACATTTCCTCTCCGCTGCTGATGAGGTCGAAGGCGTTGCAAACCGTGCGGGGTTGACAAACATCTGACCATAAAGTGTTGACTTAGCGCGTCTTCAGGTGTGAAAGAAGGCTTGCGGAGGGGGTAGGGCGGGGTGGGGGGGAGGATGAAGGGTGGGGGGAAGGTGGGGATAAAGGGTCAGGGTGGGAATGAGGGGGGGAGGTGTTGAATAGGGGAGGGGGGGAAGGAGGAGGAGCTGAAAGGAACGGAGGAGAAAAAGATGAAGAGATGGGGCGAGGCAGGAGCAGGAGACAGAGAGAGATAGATAGATAGATAGATAGATAGATAGATAGATAGAGAGAGAGGAGAGAGAGAAGAGAGAGAGAGGAGAGAGAAGAGATAGATAGATAGATAGATAGATAGATAGATCGAGAGAGAGAGAGAGAGAGAGAGAGAGAGAGAGAGAGAGAGAGAGAGAGGAGAGAGAGAGAGAGATGAGAGAGAGAGAGAGAGAGAGAGAGAGAGAGAGAGTTTTGTTTAGGATTCCATTTGATTACAATGGATATTCTTGGTGTGGAAATACTGTCGGCTTGATTTTGCTCACGTGTGTCAGGCATGGCTCCCGCTGACTCGCGGAACCGAGTCCTTGCCCGCCGTGTCGCCCCGCCTCAGCAGTAACCTCAGCCGACAGTTGCAACTTTCGCGCCACTCTGGGCGGGGCGACGAACGCCGGACCCTCGGATGAGAGGCCGACACGTTACCACTGTTGTACTAGCCCGGAGGCTAGGGAGAGAGGGAAAATGCGAGAGAGAGAGAGGAGAGGAGAGAGAGAGAGAAGAGAGAGAGAGAGAGAGAGGGAGGGTAGAGAGAGAGAGAGAGAGCGAGAGAGAGAGAGAGAGAGAGAGAGAGAGAGACGAGAGAGAGAGAGAGGAGAGAGAGAGAGAGAGAGAGATGAGAGAGAGGAGAGAGAGAGAAGGGAGAGACGAGCGAGAGAGAGAGAGAGCGGAGAGAAGAGAGAGGAGAGAGAGAACGGCAGAGAGAGAGGGGGTGAGATTGCGAAGAGAGGAGAGAGAGAGAGACGAAGCGATGGACTGAGAGAGAGAAGAGGAGAGATTGAGAGAGACGAGAAGAGACAGAAGAGAGACAGAGGAAGAGAGGAAGAGAGGACGAGAGGACGAGAGGGAGAGAGAGAGAGAGAGAGGAAGGAGAGACGAAAATAGAGACTAGAGAGGAAGAGAGAGAAGAAGAGAGTGAGAGAGAGCGAGAGTAGAGAGACGCGAGAGAGGAGAGAGAGAGAGGAGAGAGAGCGGAGACGAGAAAGAGGAATGCGAGACAGAGAGAAAGAGAGAGAGAGACGAGAGAGAGAGGGAGATGAGAGAGAGAGAGAGAGAGAGATAGAAGAGGAACGAGAGAAGAGAAGAGGAGAGAGAGAGGAGAGGAGAGATAGAAGAGAGAGAGAGGGAGAGCGAGAGGAGAGGAGAGAGAGGAGCGAGAGAGAGATGAGAGAGAGGAGAGAGAGAGAGAGAGAGAGAAAGGAGAGAGAGAGGGGAGGGAGAGAGAGGAGAGAGAGAGAGAGAGAGAGAGAGAGAGAGAGAGAGAGAGAGAGAGAGAGAGAGGGAGAAGAGACGCGAAAGCGCGGCGAAAGAGAAAAAGGAAGAGAATAGAGGGAGAGAGGAAGTAGGAGAGGAAGAAAAGAAGAAGGAGAGCAGAGAGAGGCGCGAGACGAGAGAGAGAGTGATGAGATTGAGAGGAGAGAGGAGAGCGGATGAGAGAGAGAGGAGATGAGACGAGATTTGAGAGAGACGAGAGACGAGAGAGAGAGGAGAGGAGAGAGAGGAGAAGAGAGGAGAGAGAGAGTAGAGAGGACGAAAGGAGAGACGAGTCTAGACTCTAGAGAGACAGATGGGAGAGAGAGATCGAGAAGAAGAGAGGAGGAGAGGAGATGAGAGAGAGCGAGAGAGAGACAAGAGGAAAGAGAGAGAGAGATGATGAGAGAGAGGAGAGCGAGAGAGAGAGAGAGAGAGCCGCGACAACTGGTGCAGAGCGAAGGACGTGCGTCGTGGCATTGATTATCGGAAGGCGAAAAGGAGAAATGGAAAGCCTAAAATCAAACCGCGTTTTTCCCGCCCTTTTTCAATCAAAAATCAAATAACAAATAGGAAAAGAAGAAAGATATGGGAGAAAAATAAAGTAGGTGAATAGAAAAAAAGGCGGCGAAAGGAAAGGAAAGAAAGGGGAGAAAAAAAAAATTAATGGCTAGTTGATTTGTTAATTAAGCCGACTTCTGTGCATGCGCACCCTCGCGTTTCCTGATATACAAGCCAATTCTTCCGATCCATTTTTCCATGAAGCGACACACTTATCGACATAAATCGGATGCTCTCTAGGCAACCTGTACAACTGCCCTTTTCCAACGACAACACTTAATTTATAAGTCAACATCTTATCTCCCTCTCTTTCTCTCTCTCTATCGTTTTGCTCCACCGCTCTCTTCTTGCCTCCCCCTTTCCTTTTCTCGGCTCTCTCTCTCTCTCTCTCTCTTCCTCTCCCTCTTCTCTTTTCTCTTCTCTTCCCTTCTCTCTCTCTCTCTATCGTTTTGCTCCGCTCCCCTCTCTCTCTCCCCTCCCCCCTCTCTCCCCCCCCCTCTCATTCTCTCTCTCTCCCCTCTCTAATTCTCTCTCTCTCCCCCTCTCTCTAATTCTCTCTCTCTCTCTCCCCGCTCTCATTCTCTCTCTCTCTCTCTCCTCTCCCCCCTCTATCGTTTTGTCCCCCCCCCCTCTCTCTCTCTCTCTCTCTCTCTCTCTATCTATCTCTCCCCCCCCCCCTCTCTCTCTCTCAACTCTCCCTTATTCCCATCCTCTCCCCTGCAATCCTTCCCTCCCTATCTCGCCTTCTTCATTCCCACCCTGCTTCCCTCCGTCCTTTTGATCCTAGAACCCGTAAAATCCCGTTTAGATCACCGTCGAATTTCTGAGGCGGAACGGGTCCTGCCTCTTGGATAACCGTAGATTACCCGAAGAACACACCTCCGTTTTTTGTGCAGTTTATAAAAAAAAGGCGAAAACAGATACCAGAAAGGAATTGATAAAATCAAAGAAATAAGAGAAAACGACATCGACAAGAGTAAAGAAAAAAAGTTGTTACGGCTGACGATTGAAAAAAAGAAACACACCACAACGGGAATCCCTTCAGAAAGCGCGATAACGAAACTCGATTTTCGCAATAAAAACTTGCAACATAAGAACACCTGTTTTCCTGAAGGCAAGGCCTACCGGTCCCGGCTTGAGGTCATCTTCAGGCAAATCGTCCTCTCACCTCAACACGGATTGTAATCACTCGGAAAAGCCTTGTGAAGTCTATCAAAATAATGAAGGACGATACGTGACTTCTTGATAAAATCAGATCATGACGAGTGGCTTGTGAACCGGAAGTAGTACAAGGACCGTGTTTTTGTTTACGCTGCGCTGACCGCGAGGAGAATGAGGCTCTCGGCGGCCAAGCCGAAAGTCATGCTGTTACCAATAATTAACCGTCGTTTGTTGTACTTATACCACACTATTGGAATGTATAGTGAAAATCAAAAGAAACACAACGGGAAACACAGAGTAACGTCTGTTAAAGGACTATCAATTGCATGTATAAAGACATACCAAATATTTATGACTATAAAATGATCACCCCCCCCCCCCACACACACAACGTGAAAACGAAAAAAACGATCGACAGCCAGTACACCAACCTTCACCAATAAATAATCCCAAAAAGTGTAGTACACGAGAGGATCAGCTGTGACCAGGTAGACGAGCCGCAGCGGCAACGGGTTCCATACCTGCCCCCGGCCTTGCCATCTCGTGTTACTACACAGGCTCGGCCCGCAACCCGGAGCAGCT